>NW_022990779.1:312977-504657 GCF_902827175.1 Gymnodraco acuticeps
TTCAACACTGGAATCAAGCAAATATTAATATGTTTGCATGACATTAGTTATTTATATTTTGATATCACTTAACTTTACGTTTAATACATTTAAGTCAAGCTAAGGTACATGTGATGGTAGCTAGTTAGCGCTCTTACCTGTGAGGCCTCCTCCAAACAGCATAATAACCAGACTCTATCATTAAAACTAAGTACCAGTTATAGATCCTTGACTTTAGACAAACAATTCAAAAGACAACATGTATTTAAAGACCAATCTTTATTTGAATGTGCCTCTTAACCTGAGATATTAGTTATACAGTAATAGTATTGACAATCTAAAAAAACTGAGCAACTCAACAGTGAACTTTATGTTTCTTATTGTCTAAAGCATTTATTATTTTCATTTCCCCCTCTCATATTCAGTGTGGACGGATTGAGACAGCGTGGTGTCCAGAGAGCTGCAGAGACTTCAGGGAGAAACCTCCGTGTGATGGACGTCCTGTCTGTTGGTTTGAAGAGGACTGAGGGTCTTTCCTCTGCGAGGAGGACCAGGCCTGATGGAGGAGCCCATGCTGGGCAAAGCTGATACCAACTGCACAGGCCTAGTCGGTCACTTTATTTGACTAAATGTGTTTAATACATTTAATAGGTTTACACCTTCTGTCCGAATGTGCTTTATATTTAAAACATTTGATTAACTTTTGGTTCACATTTCAATAAATTGTATTTGTATTTGCACTCCTTTTGTCCATTATTCTTACTGAAAATGTTAGATTACACATTCACATCTGACTGAAGATTGGCCCCATTTATTTGTGACGTTGCAAAACAAGGTACATGTTGTGAAGCTCATAAAGTGAGGCAAATAGAAATAATCAGCTGATGGAGTGTAGATGTGGAAATAGCTGCATTCGATCAGCTGACTGTTTTTACAATAAAAGTAGTTTCTTAGTGAATGTCCTGTACTGGTCTTAAAATCTCATAACATCAGCTTTTAATGTTCCTCTTGGATGTTCTTCTTGACCCTCAGAGAAGGAGAAAATGTCCTGTCTTTCAGGCATGTCTTTTCCTAACAAAAATGACAGGAAACATAAAACATATTATTGCAGAACAAGTGTGTTATTTATGAAAGTGGTGTGTTTGTGTGTTTAGGGGCTGTAGATATAATTATTTTGTAATTGTAATGTTTTTTATTTATTTCAACAATGAGCTACAAAGACAATCAGATTATGAATGAACAGTATGAAGTTCATCAACATTGAAATATATGTTATTATCAAAATAATATTTAACTGTTATCAAAACGTAGTGCAACTGTAGAAGCTTGCTCTGTTGTCTCACTGAAAGAATAACTTTTACCACGTTTTTTACAGACAATATTGAGAGATAAATAGTAGCAGTTCTCACTATGTGTTAAATATCTTTGCCTTCAATACATTAAATTAGAAAGCTGACAAAGTCATATTGCTTGTTATCATCTAAATGTAACTTTTTGCATGGAAAAAACCCCTCAACTTAACTGATGTGTAGGTGATCTAGTATTTAGTATTGTTTAATGGAATGTATATCAGTGTATTCAAGTCAATACTTCATTCATTTAAACCAATATCTTTCTTGATTATTTGTACAGTATGAAAAAAGAGTCTTTGTACCTGTGCTGAAGTTCACTGCTGTGAGGAGTCCAGTTCTGTCTCTCACTCTCTGGTCCAGCCTGTCTGCATCACCTGGACACCTTAAACAAACAGATATATATATATATATATATATATATATATGTAAAGTACCATGTGTACAAACAATATAACTGATTCTCTTCTGTTGAACATGTTGGATTGTGTATTGTCCGAGTCAGGGGCCTTTTTATTTTACTGTAACTTTGGAAGTTGTGTTACCAATGCTTACTGTTTATTTGATACCCATTTGGTAATGCAATTAATAAAAACAACAAGGTTTGGGTTCGTTCTTCAGATGACTGTGACGTTAACGTGTAAGCTCAATAATGAACTCCAGCTCAACCAACCATATTGTAATATCTAAGTAATCATCTTGAAATATGACATTAATAATTGTAATATACACACATCTTATTGTGAGGTTGATTTCACATACACTACTTCGACATTAGCTTGTCTACATACTTGAGCATAGCCAATTTAAATTAACTTTAGATGCATACAGTTCTACCTACATAATAAAATATCTCGAAGTTACAAGGATGTAACCTTATTTTATCAACCTCAAGCAGAAGCCGTTTGTTCAACAGTATTATCCCACTTAACACTTGTCTATTTCGTTGTAACCTTTATTTATACAGTATGATTTTAACTTGGAGGCTACGATTACAATCGTTAGCACCGATGTAGCTACCACTAGCTTACATGCTAACCCAAGCCTTACCATTCATTACGTGGCTGATTAAAATCATTAACACATAAATAAAGCACTAGAATTTCACTTACCGCAAAACCGCATTCATGCACCGTCTGTTTTAACCGCAGAGCGAGTCACAATAGTCCGATATATAAGCATGAAGAACAAACAACCACGGCCGGCTACAAGTTGTGTTTCCTGGATGAGCTGAGCAGGCAGAGTCCCTGTAGCTAGCTTCACGGAGCAGCTAGCAGAGAGACAAGAAGCTAACAGCGGCAGGCACTTGACAGAGCCGTCACTCAATGTGACCACGCCCTAATTTATGCACAAACTTTAAGACCTAATATAAATAAAAGGGTCGCGTTAGAAAACAATTCACTCACAGATCCATAATCATGAAGGTGGAATCTAACTATATCGATAATAAAATGTATGGAGCCAGGGGTAGAAACATGTTTTTTTCTGCTGTAAAGTTGGGCATTTTAACATGGGGGTCTATGGAAATTGCTCCTTTCTGCAGCCATCGCCTATCGGCCAATATATGAACTGCAGTGTGTGGCACTTCCGTATTGGCTTCCCGGCTCTACCCCACAGTTTGCCGCTTGGATCAGACGCATTCTGAGGAATCAACAACCTTTGAGAGATGTGCTGGCCCTACAAACAACCAACGTTACCATGCCAACAACAGCTGAGCTGGCTAAACTGCAGCAGTTGGAGACAGTGCTGGAGCCCTGCAGGTAATTTATTAATTAGAAGTGTGTGTGTGTGTGTGTGTGTGTGTGTGTGTGTGTGTGTGTGTGTGTGTGTGTGTGTGTGTGTGTGTGTGAGAGAGACAGAATGTGTGTGTGTGTGAGACAGAGAGAGAGAGAGTGTGTATGTGAGAGAGAATGAATGTGTTAGAGAGAGATTGTGTGTGTGTGTGTGTGTGTGTGTGTGAGTGTGTGTGAGAGAGAGAGAGAGAGAAAAAGAGCAATAGAATGTGTGTGTGAATGTAGCAAGCTCCTAACTGAAGTGCTTTTCTCTATTATTGCAGGTACATATTGTTAGAGATTTAAAGGGATATCTGGTCCGCTTTTCAAATCTCCGCGCGTCCCTATCAAGCTGGTTAATACAGGAAGGAATCCAGAGCTACCAAGTAACCGTTAATCTACTTTAATGGTAATATGACAATACAATCAATACAGTACAAATTCAATACAGTTAATCTTTGGGATCCCGAATTTACCTGCACGTGAGCCAGCCAGAGGAAAGAGGCTGAACAGCCGCGTGTGTGTCTGTGCTTATACTCTTTGACAATGGGAGGAGTTATCAGATCCTCCCATTTGGACCTCCTTGATTGGCAGCCCCAAATATCCCTAACACCTTAGACCTTAGGTTTCCCCAATCACTGTCGCTAGATCTAAGTTGAATGCAACTCAAGACATGCTCTCACCTTCCCCCATCTTCCTTTGTCCTCAAAAACACATGTCAACAGGCCCCAAATCCAGCTCACAGTTTTACCCAAATTATTCCCATTTTAAGCTTATCCATAGTTTGCTAACATGAATAAATACAAATATTTCACTACAATATCTGATCTTCTTGGAGGAGAGAAGTTTGTTTCATGCTCAGTGGTGCTGCCTGCTTTGTGTCATCTATCGAGAGTGATGGAGTCCTCTGAGGATGACCCAGCCTACATGGTGATATTCAAGCAGACCTTCAGAACAGACATGGAGAAACGCAAGGACAAAACAAACATTGCATGGCTGAGAGTTGCGACAGGGCTGGATCCTACACTCTAAGAAAAATCTGTAAAATGATGGCCAATGTGGTGTAAAATGTTACTGTTTAAGTACTGTAATCGACTTTTACATTACTTTTGCCGTTGAAAACAGTGTTGCCAGGTCTGCTTATTATAAGTTTCCCCCAAGATGTTATTTGAAAATAGCAGATCTACAAGCTCACATCCATAATTATATATTTATATATACAGTCTTTGCTCACAACGCGTCACGTCGCGGCACGTTGTGATCTGCTATTTTCTAATAGTTGCTGTATAGGTTTAAAGTGCTCATGTGGCCCACTTCACTTCTTTTGGGCTTTTTTCCCCTTGACCTTGTGGCTTGTTTGTGTCCCTCACAGAATCTGGCAACAGTGGTTGCGCATTGCATTGTGGGTGATTTTGCCCGGTAAAATATATCGGTGGTGGCCGCCATTTCAGGAATCCGGACCGTCCGCACTGAAAGTTAAACTGAAAGTCTGCTCGGTAGGTTGGTTCATTGTGTTTAATTTGGGAATGGAACCTAATTTCTTAATCAAAAAGGACATTTGTGGTAAACATGAAGTTTGTGTTAATGTTAAATATTTGTTTTATTACGTGGACATCTGGCAGGTAACTCTCTTCTAACTGGCCCCAGTTAGAATATAGTCCTTAAGCAGTATCCCCCCGTGCAAAAGTTGGCCAGTTCATTGAATTGATAGGTAAAGTTTGTATTTATGGTTAGTTCATTTTCGCAGGTTTGTGTGTTGTTGTTTTATTAGTAGTTTTCCAACCGGGCTAACGTTAGCTTCCATTGGCACAGTGTTTTCCCCCCCAACACTGCGGTCAATACAGCTATAATAGTATCATATTGACTAATATATATTCGATAGGCTTCGTTGACATTTGAAGGTGTGTGTGTTGTGGTTACATTTGGATTAAATGTAGTATTGTAAAAGGCCACGGGCTAACGTTAGCTTCCCGTTAGCTTCCATTGGCACAGTGTTTCCCCGCTCAAACACTGCGGTAAATTCAGCTATAATAGTATCATATCGACTGATATATATGCGACAGGCTTCATTGACATTTGAAGGTGTGTGTGTTATGTTGTGGTTACATTTGGATTAAAAGTAGTATTGTTATTAACATAGCTTCAACGTGCTTTGTGCAGCACCTGTGGGAAGCTTCTGTTGTGAATTTCTATAGTGTGATCCGGTCTGGAGCCCGCCTACTGTATCCGGTCTAGCTGTCTAATCTTCATGCTTTATTGACTTGAGTTTAGTTTGCCTATTGATTCTGTCTATCCTTCACCTGGCAAATTCAGTCTACTCAACATGTTGGCTTGTAACATTTGTGGCTTTAACTGTCGGTCTTCGACCGATTACCTGAAACACTGCAGATCACACAGAAATATTAGTAATGTGGTTTTTTTATGTGGCCATAAGGACTGTGGAAGGAAGCTTACCACATACAATAGCCTTGCTGTGCATATGGCACGAACACACTCAGACAGGAGCAGACAAACTTGGAACCGTAGTGTGTCTGTATAGTTGAAGTGCTCATTCCATTTTTGCAGCTCTGAATATGCAGATCTTAAAAGTCTTGTGTCTCATTTGAGTGGTCACATTCACGAGGGTCTGACTGTAATGTGTCCCTTTGATGGATGTTCTAAGACGTTTAATGTAAAGTCATCCTTTTCAGCGCATATCTCCAGATACCACAAAGGGTGGGATGTGACCAAGATAGCCCCTGTTCATATTTGTGAACTTGCAGAACGGTCTTTGCCAGGTGAAGGATCACATGTAGAGCCTGAGCCTAATGTTGTTGATGCAGAACACAGTGACAATTTTGGGAGTGATCAAGAGAAAGACACCTACACAGAGAGTCTTGCTCAGTTTTACTTGGGTTTGCAGGCAAAGTATTTGGTCCCAGCCTCCACAATTACAGAGATAGCAAATGAAATGAAAACTCTAAATGATATTCAACAGGAATATACCATGGATGTATTAGCTCGTGAACTTGAGCAGTATGGTGTTCCAACAGAGACATTAACATGTCTTGGGAAGAGTGCATACGAGCAGAGCCCTATGCACAAGGCATTGTATGAAAATGGTCCTTTAACTACGCAACACAGAAGACAGCAATATTACAAGGCACACTATAACTATGTTCAGCCTGTTGAAGTCAATCTTGGGCACAATAAAAAAGGTCAGAAGAGGCACTATCATTACATTCCAATACTGGAAACCCTCAGAGCAATTCTGAAACAGGGAGGTGCAGCTCAGCACAGTTCTAATCCTCATGTTGAAGATGATGTACTTAGTGATGTCACTGATGGGTGGGCCATGAAATCGAATGCCATGTTTTCCTCAGATCCAGAGTCGTTAAAGGTGATGCTATTTCAGGATGCATTTGAGGTGGCTAATCCACTTGGATCTGCCAAGCAAAAGCACAAGGTATTAGCTGTCTACTTCACTTTGGCAAATTTCCATCCACACCAGCGATCAACTGTTGATCAAATACAGTTGGCACTACTCTGTATAGAGAAAGATTGCAACGATTTTACAGTGGATACGATTTTCAGTAAGCTTGTGTCAGACTTATGTGAGCTTGAGGAAAAGGGCATATCTTTTGAAGGAAAGATCTATAAAGGTACTGTTGCATGCATAATGGGAGATAATCTGGGCTCTCACACGATTGGTGGGTTTACAGAAAATGTCAGCTCAGCTGAATATATGTGTAGATACTGTTTAGCGACAAGAAATTAATTTCATTCTAACCCGCTCACGGTTTTCACTCATCGAAATCCCGCTGATTATAATGAGTCTGTGCAGTTACTGGAAAGTAACCCTGAAATGAAAACGCATCACGGTATTAAAGGTGACAGTGTTTTCAACAAACTGTCTCACTTTCACGTGTGTCAGCCTGGACTGCCGCCCTGTCTTGCACATGACTTGTTTGAGGGTGTGGTTGACTATGATTTAGCAATGTGTTTGCAGTTCTTAATCAAAACAGAAAAGTGGTTCAGTTATGAGGTCCTTAATGCCAGACTCAAATCATTTCCTGGTGAAAGCAGCAACAAGTTAAACGCTATTCCCATTAAAGGAGCAAAGCTTGGAGGCCATGCAGCCCAAAACAGGTGGCTTTTGAGATTCTTGCCTATTTTAGTGCATGACCGTATTAAAGATGCTGACAATGCAGTATGGCAACTGGTACTTCTTCTGAGGGAGCTAATTGAATTTGTCTGTGCACCTCGCCTTTCAGAGTCGCAGATTGCTTATATGAAGGATCTGATCGAACTGTATGTGGAATCGAGGCAAGAGTTATTCCCACGAGTTAAACTTAGACCGAAACACCACTATCTGCTTCACTATGCTCACTTGAGTTTACAGTTTGGCCCACTCATACATACTTGGACGATGCGCTTTGTTGGAGATTTGGAGGGATAACTGGTCCGCTTTTCAAATCTCCGCGCGTTCCTATGAAGCTGGTTATAATACAGGAAGGACTCCATATCTACAAAGTAACCGTTAACAATAATCTACTTTAATGGCAATATGACAATGCAATACAATCATTACAATACAACATGATATATTACAGTTATATTGCAATGCTTAAGGAGTAATGCCGGCTTACTCCTGCTCTAGTCCGCATACTACAGAGCTACTTTCACCCGAGGGCAGCATGTGAAGAAGAGGCCGAACGCCAGGGATCCACCGGATATATACCAGAGTAAGAAGGAGGGGTTTGGTGTTAGGTCAGCTGGTCATCTTTTCAGGTCATCTCATTGGGAGACGCAACGCAGCAGGAAACGCAGCAGGAAAACAAACAGGCTCACTTTCCAACAAAAGGTCTCAAGGCCTGCATACCTACACCTCCCCCACAGAGCAACAAAACCCTGTTTACTCCAACCAGCCCAGAATGTTTATAGCCATTTGTAGTCCTTACATTTATGAAAGGATAAAACAGAGAAATCAATATAAAACACAAACACAGGTATTGTTTGAACAGTATTCACTTAACTGCTACTATTGATAACCACCAGAGAAACCCAAGGGACCTCTCTTAACATCACAAACACTGCAGCTAGATCTAAGTTGAATGCAAATCAGGACATGCTCTCACCTTCCCCCATCTTCCTTTGTCCTCAAAAACACATGTCAACAGGCCCCAAATGCAGCTCACAGTTTTACCCAAATTATTCCCATTTTAAGCTTATCCATAGTTTGCTAACATGAATAAATACAAATATAACTCTACAGCTTTGAATCGAAACATTCTTATTTTAAAAGGTGTATTAGGGCAAGTAAAAACTTCAGAAAATGTAACTAAGTCACTTGCTGATAGACATCAGTTGTTTCAGGCCTATCAGTCTTGCGGTAGTTTATTTAGCCCCCAGGTTCAAGTTTCAGACTCCACCAGGTTCTATCCTGAGCTCTATGACCAAAGCATAAGGACAGCAGTTGAAGAATTTGGACTTGACTCGAGTAACTCAGTTGTCACAGAGAAGGTCCAGGTTAAAGGCACGCCATATGGAAATGGTATGCTTGTCTTACTGAGATATACTAAAGGACAACTACAGTTAGGACAAATAGCGAGCATTATCATAAAAAATGAAATGAGTGTCCTACTTTTGCTTCGGGGGAAAACTGCCAGCTGGGTTCCTGAGCTTGGAGTCTATGAAGTTGATGAAAATATGTCTCATATGTTCAGCTGCCAAAATCTGGACAAACTTAATGATTATTATCCACTGTCTTCTTACCAGAGAGGTGCAAGGTTGCTCATTCCTCTTAAACACATGCCAACATGGAGCTTGTGAAAGAGTTGGTTAAGAAAGCCATACCATCGCTCAGTAGTGATAAGATGGATGCACTCATGGCTAGACTGGTGGAATTAGGAGTTCAATGTGAAGATGACCTGATCCTTGTGGAGGCCCCGGACATTCAGGACACTCTGCCACTCATTCAGTGCAGAAGACTCGTTAAAGCTTTCCAAGGAGGTACGTTTTTTTTATTTGTAACCCTAATCTGCACAGTACTGAGGGGTGGACAACACCGACAAAATCAAATATCACTATTATGTATTTATGACTATGTTATGTTAACAGTTGCGTAAGTTCAGTTCATTCTTTCAAATCAGGAAAACACAACAGGTATCACAATATGATACCCAAAATCCTATTCAATAATCTCATGATATATCAATATATTGCCCAACCCTGTATACTGTCTGTATACAAATTCACAGACCCTTAAGGGTCCATTTGTACCCCTGGTGGTCTCCAACGGACATTGAAAACCAGTGTATTAATTAATTAGTATCATTGGTGATGTGGTTAATTTATGGGGTATGTCATCCATAGATTCACAAGCTGCACCACAGTTCAGAAGCCCTGGCCCTACATCTACACCTCTGCCACAGAGTGATGATCTGCCCCCAACACCACCTGCCCATAACCCATCTGCCCACTCCCCATCCTGTGAGCCATATTCCATACCATGGCACAAAATGCCCTCAAAGCTCATGGATGTGTTGGGTGAAAATAAATGGGTAAAGTCGAAAGAAAGACTACAGATGGTTCGGATCGTTGTTGATGATTACCTCCATAAACACCCTGGAAGACCTGGTAGATCCAAGCTGATGGAAATCGCCAAGAACATTGTAGGACAATATCCTCTGTCTTTCAAACAGACAGAGCCCTTTGGAAATATGCCGTTTGCAAAAGATGGTTGTGGTCCTCTCTTTACCCAGCTAGAAAACAGAGTTGAAAATATTAAGAGAACATCAACCCCAGGAAAGAGGCGAGCAGAGGGTGGAGAGGGTGAAGTTCAGCGGAAGAAAAAGTCAAGAAATTCCGATCGTTATGGATGTGTGGAGTGGGATGTTGCTGTCGAGGGAACTGAGAGTAGAGCAGAACTGCTGTCAAAACGAAATGAATTGAAAAGTGCCTTCAAAACCCATGATCCTCAGGTAGGGCTGCAACCATCCATTATGTTCTTGTGTATGTATGGATTACTTTTTGATTGAGTAATGGAGAAGCTAATATTTGAGTTTGATTTATTTTTTGGTATATCAATTCAAATTGGTTTTGTATAATTAACAAAAAATAACTGATCGACAAGTTCACAATAGGACTCGTTGTGCGCTTGTATATCAGCTATTTTCACCCGAAATCGATTTATCTGTATTTATATTGATAATTCGTTTTATTATTGATTGAATTTATTGGTTTGATTAACTGTTGCCTCATATCTTTAGGAGTCATCTGTTCGAAAACTGATGGCTGAAACAAATCCCATCCAGCGTGAAACCATCAACGATGGAACCAATGTAAAGGTCCTAAAGGAAGAGTGGCCATTTCTATTTGAAGCTGCTCACCTGTTTGATCATGCATCTAGACTCCTTGGCTTTTCGGTACAAAACAAGCTGGCACAGGAGCTTTCCAAAAAAGAACCGGGCATCAACAACTTCCTTGACACCAAAGGGATGAAGATGGGTGAGGGTCCAGTACAGCTGATCTGTGGCATTGTGAGATACTTCAAGGAAAACCCTGATCACCTTTTCTGCAAAAATGAGGTACATTTTATGGATTTTAAACCCCACTTTGCGCTGCTAATAATATCGAAATTGGTAAACCATCTCTCCTGGAAACGAAGATAAAAGGAAATCAGTAAAATCCTTGATTTATTTTCCCAACCAGGAGAGAATCCCTCATATAATTATACACTTCCATCCCGGCAGAGCTCCTCTGTCTTGGAGGACCAAATGCTGTCCCCTAATAGAACAAGGTCTTGTAAGGATAGACTTTCCCCCCTGACCGAAAAGGATTCTGATTCTAACATTAATCGATTATGTTTGTGTAAATAATAATTTTTTATAACTACTATTAACATTATTGTCTATGGTTAGCCGCTACCTCTGATACAGACACTGGCAGATGGTCTATTTGCCTGCCTGACTGTGTGTTTGTGTACATTGGAAAAATAAAATCATCACATTCATGTGTATCTTTTAGTGCTGGGGGGAAACGATTATTTTGAAAACGATTAATCGGGCGATTATTTGATCAATTAGTCGACTAATCTAACGATTATTTTTCTGTTGTTCAATTCATAAAAAACGTAATGTAAAAAAAACATAATGTAAAAAAAAATGTTTCACGATACTGTGTCTCAGGGGATCTTAATATTTAAGAACCTATTAATGGGTTATATCAGATTAACGGAAATAATCTCAGCTAACTGACGATACAAACCATGTTTACCAAAACAAAACACAAGTCTCATAAGAAGCATCTAAATGACCCCTGAGCGAAAAATGCTAACGGACATTGGCACAGAACTCAAGATAAAAGTACCCTTATTACTTATCGTAGCTGCACATACAAGATATCCGATTAAAGCTGAGACTCCACAGATTATGTAGGTACATAGTATCATCACTGAGTGATCCGGACTCGCGACAGGGGAAGCAAATACAGTCATCACAACACGTACCTTCACAGAGCTTCTAGGGAGATCGTCTCACCACCGTAGCTGTCAATCTGATCAAAATACGTGTTCAATGGCATTCAAATGAGAAAAAACGCGGCTGAATCGGTTAATCCATAGGTTTTTAACGTCTATGTATAAAAAAATGATTGAATTTATAATCCATAATTCCATTTTATGTAAAAAATCGGAGAGCAAATGCTAGCTGCTAATGGTAGCCACCACAGCTAGCTGCTGCTTCTGCTAGGCTATGCAGCAGTCTCAGTGAGATATAAATATCTTTGCGTTTTGGACTAACTTTAAAATATTCCCATGCTTTTGAAGACCTAGGGCGAGATGTTTTCGTTTGGGGGCTTCGTGCGCAATCCTGTGAGGAGGAGGTGGTAGCCGTTTCAGTCTCCATTGTGTTTGAAGTGCGATTGCGAACTGCTTGTTGCTTTGGGTGACCCACGTGTGTGTAGCGACGCGTCGACGCGGAAATATGTCGTCGACGATATTTTGAAGTCGACGCGTCGCTACAGCACTAGTATCTTTGTTGTTTTATTTTCCAAAAATAGGACTCCGCGGATGCTGAACTCAGCCTCCCCTGTACCCCATGCATCCTAATCAGAGGTTTGTAGTTGAATCATTTTTTCATCCGAGCAAGCTTGGATATATGTTCTCCATTTGTTCTTAGGTTTACTGATGAGACGATTTGTTGTGATGAAAAGGTATAGAGTTGGTTGATTTTGTTTTGTAAATGGTGCTCAGAACTATGTTGATTAGGGCCAAAATCTTTAAATGTAAGCACACTTGTATGTAAAGTCTGACAAACTAAATGCAGAATACCTTTTCAAAGTATTTGTTGCTTGTTCTTACCATAACCTGTGTTTGGACTGAGTATGGAAGATTTGGCGCATGTGTACGTTGTTATATTTTTTTTAAATGACTAATACATATTGTTTTTGTGATCTATGTTTAAGGTGACCATCTATTCAAGATTGCTGTTGATCAGGAAGTTGTGAATGACCACATCACCTCCCCCATTGTGGCCCTGAGCTATGCTTTCTGCTTGTTTTATGTCTGCAACATTGAATATCCAAAGGAGATGTCTCTTACCCTGGAATTCATGCAAAGGTAAGCAGCTCATTGTTTTGAAATGTATAAGCTGGGGTATTCAAATTCTGAGACTGAGGGCTTCCCACCAGACAAAGCATGTAAAAAGGTATCCACTCATCTTCCCTTAGATTACTAGCATAGTTGTGCTCAATTCCAGGTTGCGTATAGGATCATGATTATTAAATATAATATATATGATATGTTTTGATCCCATTGACACTCTACAATCGAGCCAAGATAGCCATTGCTCTTTGACAAGGGTCTTAGCTGAGAGAGATGAACCAGGGACCCAAATACTGCCTAAAATTGTATTGCAGATTCAAATTGTTCATAGAGTTCATAGACCTGTTTGACAGCACTATCACCAGTGTTGTGTAAAGTTTGTTTGCTTACACATTATCTTTTCTATTGTTTGTTTCATGTTAATGTGTATTATCAAACATATAATCACTTAAACACTAAATAGTTAATAAATGTTCCTGTTGAAGGCCCATGCTCTTTCATATAACTTCAGACTACACCAAGTACATAAAAAAGGTCTGTCCTAAGGCATTTGGCATTTATTAGGCTCTGACACTGGGTGATTGGGAAAACATGTACAATATTCCTAACAACTATCTCTGAGCTATCTCTTTAACCAAAGACACACATTTAGGCTATTCTATGTGAGCTGCTTTTGTGACTAATATAACAAAATCCATACCAGGATTCATGCCCCAATGTTAATACTTGTTGTGTAACGTGTACATTTGCACCGAGTGTCACAGTTACCACTCCACTCAACATTTGACGCCTGTGCTCTTGTTGCAGATGAGCTTAGTGGTTGTGTCACACTTAAGATTGACTGAAATCTGACAAGTAGACTGCAATATTGAAAGTAGCAAATTTAGATGCAGTTTTAATAAAGTGGTTGTATGTGTGAAATCAAAATTGAGCAACTATGTTGTCTATTTTGTGACTAAAATGTATATAGACTGTGTACAATCATAATCGATGCAAATAAATCAACCCTCTTTACCTTGGCTGCCTGTAAAGCTGCTGCAATGAAATCTGGACCTCCGTCTTTGTGCACCGGATCACAACTCGCCTATGGGGATTATGTGGATTGGTCTGCATTATGAGAATACAAACAAACATGATCCACCTATAACCACTATGTAGCCAATAACCAAAACCATTGTGGATTTAGTAACTCTTCCTGTCAAATTTTCACCTGTGCATTTAACAAACTATAACACTGCATACTGTCACCTCTAAATTGTATATGCATGTTTAACAAACACACAACTCCACGATAAATGCAGCAAATACCATGACATGTTACATATAAAATATAGAGGCTGCTACAGTAGGCTGCTGTAGGCTATGTCACAGTGGTGATTATGACAGGAAAAGTCACTAAATGCACTATATAGCCTAGTTTGTCAGCACAAAATAATAGTTTTGTTAATTCATATTGTAAAGGTGCATAATGTTTGTATTCTCAAATGCAAACCTATTACCACCACCGAGGAGTGGTGATCCAGAACGGGTTCAGAGGGACCAGACAGAGGTCCCACTGTCATTGAAACAATCTTCACGGACAGGACTGTTTACAACAGACTCGCCGGCCATTTTTGACGGCTCATGTAAATTATATATTTTTTTGTCACAAAATAGACCATGCCGTTGCTCATTGTTCATTAATTTTAGACATACATTTCAGATTAAAACTTTGTCATCAATCGTCACAACTTCTTTCAGCACTCGTGACTACTAGCGACTACTACTAGCTGTGCTACTCATGCACTGAGTTAACGGTGCCCTGAGATCGTTCAGTGCACGTACAGTATATCCACACAAGTCACAGGTGCACGGGTTATGCTGACATTTCCAGTATAGTATGTTGGTGATGAGCAGACTTTAACAGCACGTTGTCTGAGTTGCTCAGCTTACAGGAAGGAGCAAAGTGTTATTGTAGTAGTAGTATTTTGCAACATTAGCTGTAGATGGACACACACACACGGGCATGGTGGAGAAAACAAATGTATGCTATTTTAGACGGCTCCACTCCTGTAGAGCCACACTACAAGTAGTATATGAGCTTTGTCTGCATGTTACTCTTTAGTTCAGTTTCATTCATTTAGTTGCATGTGTAGCTAAACATATTTCTGTTTCCTTAGAGTTTTCTTTGGAGTGAATCCTGACCGAGGGTCCAAGGCTGAGATGAAGGGGAAGAAACAGCACCACATTCCTCCAAAACTGTCGAAGCTCGTGACTGAGCTGAAGGAATTTGACTGGCACATGTGAGCGTTCCCCAAAGCTCAAAACAGAACTTTTTGGACTGGACTTTTGGACTGAACATACCAACACACACTTTTTTTTAATTTGTCACTGCATGTTCTATGCTTGGGGCAACGCCTATCAGCGGGGAGTGTTGAGTGGGAGGTGTAGGACGGAGTTGCTACATCCTCCTGGATGGGGCTCCTCCTTCCTCACTGACAGGTGAGCCAGTAGGGTGCAACAGCAGTGGCAAACAGTGGGAGGAATTTATAACTACTAATTTGATCTTGAGGCGCACATGTACACACAGCCCGACCTCTAACATCATGGTGTTAAGAAAAAGGTTATTGTTGCTGTTATTTTACATACTTGAATGTATGGTCATGTTAGGGTTTTACAATTTAATGGAAATGAATGCACTTTTATGGAAAAAAATAAATACATTTTGTTCAATTTCTATATATTGTGCTTTATTCAGTTTGCTTGAAAGTGTAATGATTGTTATTTATTACGGATTAAGATATTAGGATTGACGGAAGTGTCTGTAAATAGTACATACTAAGGACTGTTAAAATACGGAATTATCCGTATTAGGATGAACAGAAGTGTCCGTATATGGTACAGACAAAGTCTTGTAAATCTACAGAAATATCCGTTAAAGGGTTGACGGAAGTGTCTGTAGAATAACGGACAATGTCCTGGCAGCAAATTACCAGCACTTTGTCCGTTTTTCAACGGGTTTTTTTTTTACAGTGTAGGTTTAAGGACCTGAAGTGTCTGTCCAGACCTGACAGGGCTAGATCCTAGGTTTAAGGACCTGAAGTGTCTGTCCAGACCTGACAGGGCTGAGGTGTGGCGTTCGATCACTGCCTTACTCAGGGGGGAGAGGCCTGCACAGCCGGAACAACCAGAACAACCAGAACAACCAGAGAGGTCTGAGCCACCTAAAAAGAGATTAGCTCTCATGGTTGCCCATGTCTTAGTCTGATGAAGAGGAGGACTGTATTGAGACCTGTGTGGAGCGCTACAAGGCAGAGCCTACTATTGCCCTGGAGGACTGTCCTCAACAGTGGTGGTCCAAACATGAAGGGGCACACAGCAAGATGGCCGGCCTTGCACGCAAGTACTTGGCAACACCTGCCACATCCGTACCCTGTGAGAGATTATTTTCATTGTCTGGGCATGTTGTTCAGAAGAAGCGAGCTTCCCTGTCGTCGACAATGTAAACAGGCTTGTCTGTTTGAGCAACTGGCTCAGTGTAAAAAAGCTTAGATGTTAAAAAAGGTGAGCGAGTTCATCTCACCACTCACACGTTGCAGCCATGTTTTTCACACACACACACACACACACACACACACACACACACACACACACTTACTTTGTATTGTGTCATTGTATTGTATGAGTATTGAATATTTGTAATGTTCAGATATTGTTGTGTTTAATATGTGTCATTGTGTGTGTTGTTCAAATGATAATAAACAAACACACCTTTGCATAAAGCATATTTGTCCACTCATATGTTGATAAGAGTATTCAAAACTTGAAAAATATTCCCCATAGGAACATTTAGAACAGATACAAAATGTGCGATTAATTTGCGATTAATCGCGATTAACTACGGACAATCATGCGATTAATCGCGATTAAATATTTTAATCGACTGACAGCCCTAATATATATATATATAACTTAACTGTGCTGTTTTACCCCAAAAGTTGTAAATGAAACAAGTGAAGTACATGCAATAAAGCCGTGGAGGGTGGGAGTTTATAAACCAAAGAGTAACCGCCCTTACGGCACGCTCTAATAAGTAAAGCGAACGCACTCGCAAGGACACCTGGCCTCCTATTGGTTGAGGGATTTTTAAAGGGTTGTTGGCTATTTGAGGACAGGGTTTGAGGGAAATAAATACATCTGAACGTGAAATCAATAAATTATGCTCTCAAATGTAAAGACCACGCTATTGAATAAAGATAGGGAATAACCTCCATACACGTCCTCCACACATATATCACTCTCACTAAAAAAGTTCTAACTTTTACATATATATATATATTTCTATTCTCACATGTATAAACATTTATCATATTCTCAAATACATACATTGTCACTTACACACATACTTGACACTCGCATGTATTTGGTCTCATCCGTTTTGGTATCCATTACCTACTGACACAGGAAGTCCCGCCTTAAGAAGGAAGTCACTCTCAAACCAGGAAATACACATGCATGACTTGCTCAGCTTCCTAACCTGATTTTAAATAGCTATACAATACAATGATGCTATTCAAAGTCATCCTGTTTTCTTTGCAAGTACAGTTTTTCATGTTGGGAGTATGTAGCAATGAAAATCAAATTAGACATTATTTTAATAATGTCTTGGAACGACGAATACAAAGAGAAGGTACAGATTATTTTGTTCATGAGAGGATGTATGGAGAACTTCGTGACCACATTGAAACATATGCAACACTATCCAATGACAACTTGAACAGAGTTGTTGGTGAAATTCTTCAGCGCACCACAAATGCAGGTGAACGATATGTGCATGGGAGCTTGAAGTCACGTGGGTTGCGCATTCAAAGGTGGCGTGTTAGACAGAGTCTGCAAGAAGTTGACCCCATTGGACGGTCGTTCAGAAGACGCCATGCAATACGTCGACGAATTTACAGTGTTCCAACCCCCAATCAATTATGGTGAGTAAATTCCCAATAGAACAACTTCGGTTGAATCAAGTAGCACAAACTCAGTTGTCAGTTTCTTACAATCCTTAAGTACTTATATCCTTTATTTGAGTGAAAGTAAATGTACAAAGTAAACCCTTGATTACAAGTATAAGTCCTGCATTCACAGCTTCGAGTGTACAGCAAAATGGACTAAGCATCAAAAGCACAAGAGGTCATTATTAAGAATTGTTTCTGTTAGTTTTAAATTATGTATGCATATCTAACCTTGGCCTTGTTATAGTTTTCCCACTCATGATTTACTCTGATTTTAATTTATTTTAGGCACATAGATGGAAACCACAAGCTTGTGAGATGGAGAATGGTGTTCCACGGCTGTGTTGATGGTTTCAGTCGAACCATCATATACCTTGGTTGTCTTGACAACAACAGAGCCTCTAGTGCAGGGGTCAGGAACCTTTTTGACTGGGAGAGCCATAAAAGCCAAATATTTCTAAATATATTTTATTGAGAGCCATATAGTATTTTTAACGTATAATAAATTAAATATGTCTTACTTTTAATGCGACTTCTGGTGCTGCATGGTTTTGCTGATGGCCTTGTAGTCTGGTTCATACGTGGTGAGGTTGAGCTTCATGCAGGCGTTGAGGCTTCCATCAGTTAAACGTGAGCGTAGGTTGGTCTTAATGTTCCTCATATGCGAGAATGACTGCTCACATGCATATTGTTAGAGATTTAAAGGGATAACTGATCCGCTTTTCAAATCTCCGCGCGTCCCTATCAAGCTGGTTATAATACAGGAAGGAATCCAGTGCCACCAAGTAAACAATAATCTACTTTAATGGTAATATGACAATGCAATACAATCAATACAGTACAAATTCAATACAAATTATCTTTGGGATCCCGAATTTACCTGCACGTGAGCCAGCCAGAGGAAAGAGGCTGAACACCGCGTGTGTGTCTGTGTTTATACTCTTTGACAATGGGAGGAGTTATCAGATCCTCCCATTTGGACCTCCTTGATTGGCAGCCCCAAATATCCCTAACACCTCCGACCTTAGGTTTCCCCAATCACTGTAGCAAGATCTAAGTTGAATGCAAATCAAGACATGCTCTCACCTTCCCCCATCTTCCTTTGTCCTCAAAAACACATGTCAACAGGCCCCAAATCCAGCTCACAGTTTTACCCAAATTATTCCCATTTTAAGCTTATCCATAGTTTGCTAACATGAATACATACAAATATTTCACTACTAATCCCCCTTTTTATCTCTTTCTCCAGAGATAGAGATTTGAAAGATACCCACTGTCATTCTTTTCTACTGTGTCCGTCCCCCAAACATTGTATAAATCCATCCGAAGCTGGTATTTAGAGTACTTGAAACCTTCATGGAGACAGAACACCACTTTCCATGGCAGTGAAGGAACCATGAGGGGGCAGCTGAGTGCTAGAATCATCAGCCCCCCTCGGAGGAATAGCCCACAAGGACAGCTAATAGGGAGGGGGAGATGCGGCTTTCCCTTCACGGGTGGAACTGATCAGAGAGAAGTAGACTCCTCTGCTGCCTCGTCCTGGCTTGCCGTGTCTTTGTCCCCCCGATCCGCTGACGGCAGCTTCTGGGCTGCCTGCTAGAGAGATGTCTTCCTCCTCCTCCTCCTCCTCCGGCCCGCTGATGGCGGCTTCCCGGTCGATGCTGTAGAGATGTCTTCCCGATCCTCCTTCTCCGGCCCGCTGATGATGCCTCCCGGGTCGTCTGCTGTAAGGATGTCTCCAGGGTCCTGCTCCTCCAGTCCGCTGCTTCCGAGTAGTCCACGTCTGCCAGGGCCACATCCGTCCTGATGTCGTCCCCTGGTCCTAGCAGGTGGTTTCCCCGCCGCACACTGGCTCCCGTGGTACGAGCTGTCCCCCTTTTCTCCTAGGCAGACGGCATAAAAGGTCCGCTGGGTCACTCGGTCGGGGCCGGAGAGCCTGGGGTTGAGCCACTTTGTCCTGATGACTTTCAGCCAGACGAACTCTGCTGTGTCGGCCTCGTGCTTCTCGGGTCCCCCTTTTGGCGCCAGCGACCTGTGTGGAGAAATCTGATACAACTCCCTCAAGCCTACGCTCAGCTGTTTTGACCCACTTGGAGCCTGTTGGTGGGGTGTCTTGAAACAACAGCCGTCTGTGAACAGGTTTTCTAAATTAATTGTAGACCTCCTATCTGCCAGTGCAGCTTCAGAATCTTAATACTTGGATTGTGCCAACTAAATAAGAACCCCAACATCTTTAGGTAAACTAAATAACATATTTCAATAGCTCTGAATTTCTGACAAGCATCCGTGTTTATTTTTAAATGAAATCCTATTTAAAATCCAAATATAATATGAACTGCTAATGTTTCTGGTAAAGAAACACACTAATGTTATGGATTCAAAAACAACCAAAATCACGATACTAACAAAGTGAATGATTTCCTGGTGATACTGCTTCTACCTGTCAGTGCTTAGATATTATCACGCTGAAAAAATGAATACAGAATTCCAACAAACTGTCATCAAATGTCTTTCTATTATGGATTTAGATGAAATGTATATCCCCATAATGACCTAAACAATAAAGTCTATGGCTTTTACTTCTTTACCAGGCTAGTTACATGATGTTGTCTAAATTAAATTCTGTCTCATTACATTACTATGTTTTAGCTTTAACTGTAATATGTTCTTTCTACATTTCAAACCTCAGTTACTCTAATGTCTGTTAAAATATTACAAAATTGTTTCATTATCACAGGTCAACTTCTTCGGTATTCTATTCTGGAATTACATCTCTCACAGTAGCCCCTTGGCCACTGCTTCTGCATCTGTGTTACCTGTTATAATTCAAATCAATATTTAGAAACATCTCAACATTCATCAAACAGTATCTTATCCCCAGATATGGAGCAGGTTAATTACATTCAATGCTCAGTTTGAACATCTGGGTTGGGGCGGAAGGTTTCTGTCAATCCTTAAAAGAACAATTTCAATTGTGAATATTACAGCCATGTTGACATTTATACATTATACACACTCCCCCCTTTTTACACATGAAATCATGTGTAACAAAACCCTGTAATGGGAGGGGAACAAAAACTGTCAGGTAATTGGTTAGGGACATAACGAACATTATTTACAATTTGACATCCATTATCATTATTTCCACAGTGAACACTTCAGTGAAAAGAAGTGTTCCTCTCCGTCCTTCAGGCCTAAAAGAAACAGAATCTTCAGATTTTAGTTTTACATTTGCAAACCGCCAACTCATGTGAGAGTACCGGGTCACATGTGCGGTTTCCCCTTTCTGTGGAATTTTTAGGAAACCTCTCGTTTCCCTTGGAGCTCCAAAATAATATGTTAGTCCAAAAACATGCTTGGTTAGTTATTGTTCTAGAATCATGCAGTTGCACTGATCACATGCAGACATACACTCACATTCACACTCACACCGTCAGGTTGTAAAGTCAAGTTTGGTCAGCTTCACCCCAGAGTCAGTCATCCACAGTGCCTTGTCAAGTTACACTGTCGGTCAGGGTCAAAGGTCAGTTGGTCTCCGTCTTTTTTGGCCATGTGTCGTGCTCTGCAGAGACTTTGACATTTCAGCATAGGCCAGTATCCTTTGTCTACAAAAATATGTATATATGTAGCGCTATCATTTATTAATTCACGATTTCAACTATGATTTTCAAGATGGTTCTAACTTTTCATTGGGACTTCTGCCTCCCACCTTTCCTGAAACTTGGTACAAAACTCACTTCCTTCGAGTACTACTACTACTGAAATCCATTTACACCTAATTAGTATTAAAATGTCTAATGATCTATTTCAGAAACTTGTGTACATAACTATTATCTTGAGTCAAAACATTACTAGGATCTGTGTCGCTCTGCATTTCATAGCTCATTATACTCATTTATCTTTAATTCTGGTCTACTTAAAAAACAATGTTAAACTCTTTAGCAGTGTGTGGAACCTTGGGTGTCCGAACATGCAACAATTACTCCCTACTTTATCAAGGATTTAAAACCGAAGTCGTTTTATATTTCCATCTTAAAGCCCTCCTATGGTAATAACTATGCTACAATGGTGAAATCAACACTTTAGATTGGAATATTATATGTGGCTTGGCACCAGCTCTCCCTTTAACATTATTAATACAAATAAAGATTTGTCTTATAGAGTGGTTCCTAAAACTATCCTTTTAATGGTGATCAATATTGTAACCAATGAGATCACTACTTTATTCACACGTGAATAAAAATCTCTTAAAGAATGATTTGTTAAAAGATTGAAGAATATGGTTCTACTCTGTCATGTCTTCCCCTTTATCCCTCAGTGTGTTTTAGGATGATTCTCATTTTACTTTAATAGTTTCCTCTTTACCGCTATTTTTAATTTACCACTTGATTAATTCATGGTTAATACAACTTTCTGTCTTTACATATTTATGAAGTTAATTCAAGTTATTTAAATGTGCGTTTTGTGAATAAGTGTGTTTATGTGTAACTCACTCATTCCCGTTCTCCTTTTCTCCTCCCCTGGTTTTCTCAAGCCGTGACCCCGGCCTCCTCACTTCTAATCGACCATGCCAACTCCTCTGATTCTGTCTTCTCTTCAGTCCATCAGCTTTTGAAACCATCCGCTGTAACTTTTTTTGGCAGCCATTGGCCCAGTTACATCTGCAGCCCCATCATGCCACTGTTGTTGCACTCCTCCTTTACAGTCTCTCTGCTGTTTTTATGGAGGGCGGATTCTGCTCTCATGTCCCACACTCTGCTATTGTTCCAAATCTCGCGGCGCAGTTTGGAACTTCATGTCATGTTTGACGGACCGATGAGAGTTTGCCTCTTTGTCAGCATGCTGGTTTGGTTCTGGATGCCTCAGGTCGTTGTTGGTTCAGCTCTGGTTCTCTGTCTGTACGATGGAGAAAGAGGAGTCTCCTGTTGGGTTAGGTCTCGTTGTCTGCTTGGAGGGTCGGGATCAAAGCCTTTCTAACTCAGAGGGGGAGTCCAGGTCCCGGTACACATTACCTATAAGAAGTCTAGCACACTGATGTTAAATAAATCCAACCCTTTCCACTCTGTCTCTTTCTAATCATACTATCTGTCTTAGTTGTTAAATGCCATCTAAACAACATAATTAATGTCTACTTATGATATTACAAAAACTCACTCCAAAAATTGTTTCATCCATTGCTACATATTTACCCAACACAACTCTGAAATACTTACATGTTTCCAGCATCACATATTCCACACACTGTGAAAGAACATCTCCATATTTTCTCTCATTTTAAATCCCACTGTTACTTCCAACAATAGTAAACCTGCAGAGCACACCAATCGGATCACAGTAATGAAATTTGAATCAAGTGTAGGCCTATGTCTTCTTTCTGAACATTTATTTATATTGTCTAAATTCCTTGTCTATGATGTGCAAACAGTTCGAGTGTAAAATGTGTTTTTCACAATGTATTTACACTACAGATTCTTGAGTTTACTCATCTCCTGGTGCTGTCGTTGTAAAAAATGTTCAATTCCTTATTGTTTTGTACCAGTTTTCCAAAATCAGTTCTAACTGCCGTGCCGTTTCTGGAAAGGTGGCGGTACGGCTACACAATGTGTAAGAAGGTGCCAACATGTTCCTTTTTTAACTTTGCTTTTATTTATCTGACTTAATTAATATAAGTTCACTTGTATTAATATACTGGGCTATTGTCGTTGTTACTATTAACGTGCTTCCCGTCTTCAATACCGGCCAGCAATGTAATGATTAAACTCTAAGCTCGAAGAAAAATGTCACGGGTGTGATACCCCCTTTCAGCCACTAGATGGCAGCAGCAGAGGTCCGCAGACAATTGCTCACACAGGTATTTTAGGTATAAATCACACCGATTTATTCCCCGTACAGTTTGTCCAGCTTTTATAATGTGATGTTTATTTCAACAGGCTAGTGGACCTCGAAGAGCCCTTTATCCCACGTTAGCTTTTCAAATTAAGTTTACAGACAAAGGGAAACGCTCTCCCTCGATTTAACATATAACTGACCTCTGGCTTTTAGCTTTCAGCCTTGGTCTGTTATTTAACCCCAGTTTTAAACGGCGACCCGATCTAAAATATCGTGTTTCCAGGTTTTGTCGTGCAGGAATCAAACCTCGCAACCAAACAAACTGCACCGTCTCCACGCCACTCAAGAATAAACTACCTGCAGATCCGCGCCAAACTGCTCTATTTACGTTACGCAGGACTTTCCGTCTACCTGGCGATCAACGTTTGCGTTTTGTATATAACTTTCCTAACATAGCAAAATATGCATTGTATATTCCATTTAAACTTTAAAAACACTGTGAAACGCCTACAGACAATCCTAAAGTTTTAGCGTATCCAATTACAGACAGTCGATTTTCATAACAGGCGTCTGCGTACCTTATTTGTAGAGTTGTGCAGGGCCCTGCCGATTGTCTGAGATGTTTGAAAGCGTTTGTTCCCGACCCATTCCGGTCGTCTGGATTCTTCCTCAGCTTCGTTATATCTAGACGTCGGGGTCACCACTTGTTAGAGATTTAAAGGGATAACTGATCCGCTTTTCAAATCTCCGCGCGTCCCTATCAAGCTGGTTATAATACAGGAAGGAATCCAGAGCCACCAAGTAAACAATAATCTACTTTAATGGTAATATGACAATGCAATACAATCAATACAGTACAAATTCAATACAAATTATCTTTGGGATCCCGAATTTACCTGCACGTGAGCCAGCCAGAGGAAAGAGGCTGAACACCGCGTGTGTGTCTGTGTTTATACTCTTTGACAATGGGAGGAGTTATCAGATCCTCCCATTTGGACCTCCTTGATTGGCAGCCCCAAATATCCCTAACACCTCCGACCTTAGGTTTCCCCAATCACTGTAGCAAGATCTAAGTTGAATGCAAATCAAGACATGCTCTCACCTTCCCCCATCTTCCTTTGTCCTCAAAAACACATGTCAACAGGCCCCAAATCCAGCTCACAGTTTTACCCAAATTATTCCCATTTTAAGCTTATCCATAGTTTGCTAACATGAATACATACAAATATTTCACTACAATATGTAGAGCCAAACATGGTCAATACGGCAATACTCACACGCTGCATTGTGTGGTATGTCACAGGAAGCTCGTTCCAAGTTTTAAGAATCAGCTGTTCTTCAGGTTGAAGATTTTTCATTTCTGTCCACTTGTGTTCCCTCGCCAGCTCTGCTCGCTGTCGCGTAAGACTTTCCAACTCTCCATTAAGTGACTTGAACTTACTCATCCACATGTCTGATGCCTTCAGGTCAGTAACTTCCAGCTCAAAGTCTCCGATAGAGACCCCGGGGATGCATGTCAGGTCGATTTTGTCCACTGCACACTCATGTGGATGAGTGATGAATTTGAAAAGACCAGCGCGCGCACGAAATTCTCCAAAACGTGCTTTGAATGACTGCAGGAGATTGGACGTAAAGCCAGCTAGCAGCAGGAGATCCAGATGTTGAGTGGAGTCACTTGCTAAGCATGCATCTCTAAATTGTTGCAGTCTTTCAAAGTGCAGAAGACGACCTGTTTCAATGTCCCTGAGAAAGACTTCCAGCTTGCTTTCAAATGCAAACACTGCTTGTTGAAGGGATGAGATTGTATTTCCAATACCTTGCATTTTCACATTGAGCTGGTTCAGATGGCCAGTTATGTCCACGAGATAGTGAAACTGCAGGAGCCAGTCAGTGTTGTCTAGCTCAGGATGCTTGACGCCTTTCATTTCAAGAAAAGTCCGGATTTCACTCAGGCAAGCTGCAAAACAGCTGAGCACCTTCCCCCTTGACAACCAACGCACGTTGCTGTGTAAAAGCAGACCGGGATAATGATTCCCAACTTCTTCTAACAGAGCTTTAAACTGGCGATCATTTAAAGCTCGGGCAACAATAAAGTTGACCACTCGAATGACCAGCGACATCAGCTCACCAAGCTCCTGGCCACACGTCTGAGCGCAAAGCGCCTCCTGGTGCAGGATGCAATGAAAACTTAGGATGGCTCTCTTTTCATGTTCACGGAGAAGCGCTACAAATCCTTTGTTCTTCCCCAACATACAGGGTGCACCATCAGTACAGACAGAAATAAGTGTATCCATCGGTAGTTTTTTTTCTTTAGCAAACTCCATAAAATATGTGAATAAATCCTCTCCTCTTGTTGTTCCTTTCATTGGCAAAACAGCCAAGCTTTCCTCACGCAGTGTGTCACCTGCAGCATACCTGGCAATTATACTGCACTGAGATAGATGGCTAACGTCTGTTGACTCATCTAACGCGAGAGAAAAGTATGTCCCGGCGTTTATGTCCTTAATTTGTGTTTCCTCGACTTGATTTGCCATCATGATGCTACGATCGTGCACAGTTCTTGCTGACAGGGGCATGTCTTTTATTCGTTTGATTATCTTGTCTTTATTTGGGAAGTCATCAAACAGTTCATTGGCCACATCAAGCATGAATGTTTTGGCATACTCGCCATCTGTGAATGGCTTTCCATTCCTTACTATTGCCAAAGCACCCGCAAAGCTAGCGGAATTCCCGTCACCTTGCTTGGTCCACACACGTAGTTGCTGCTGACTCGTCTGCACTCTCCGCTGTAGCTCCTCGCATGCCCTTTTCCTGCTGTCCCCCGCTGGATATTTCGATGCAAATGAAGCATGGTGGGTATCGAAGTGCCGCTTTATATTTGACCGTTTCATCGATGCAATTTTATCATTGCATATTAGACATACCGCAGATCCTGCTCTCTCCACAAATGCAAATTCCTCTGTCCACGCAGCCTGGAATGCACGGTAATCATCGTCTTTTTTTCTTTTCGCCATCTTTTCCGTTACAAGGGTTGAAGCGGATAAACTTCATTTCTTCACCTTTACAATGACCCGGACATGCTCGCGAGCCATTGGTTCCCGACCCGACCCACGGGTGACCCGTGAAATTTATCTTCAAAACTAATTTCTGTTTACTTTAAAATGACACAGTATTATTAAGAAATATCACAAGTGGAACTGATTTTTTTTTTTTCAACTCAAAATTGTCTGGGAGCCATATGCCGTCACCGGAAGAGCCATAGGTTCCCGACCGCTGCTCTAGTGTGTTGTCACTATTCATTGACGGTGTTCAGAACTTTGGACTACCGTCCAGGGTGAGATGTGATCATGGACTGGAAAACACAGGTGTTGCCCGTTTCATGCTAGACATAGTGTAATTACTGGCAGGTCAGTGCACAACCAAATAATTGAGAGATTATGGGCAGAGGTAAATCGAGTAGTCTCATTTCATTTTGTTAATCTTTTCAACTTTATGGAGGAGCACGGTGTATTAGATTCACTTAATGAGCTCCATATATTTTGTCTTCACTATATTTATTTGCCACGGGTTCAAAGGGCTGCCACTGAGTTTCAGAACCAGTGGAATAACCATGGTCTTTCAACAGAACGGGGACAAACTCCTCTTCAGCTGTGGCAAAGAGGCATAGTCAACAATGCAGGAACGCATAACCCAAGTATGAATGGTATTTATGATATACAGTAGACAGTGGCTTTGGTGTTGATGATAACAGACCACTCCCAGAGTTACAGACTAACAATGTTGTTGTTGTTCCATCTATTAACCTTACCATCAGTGACCCAACAATGGATATACTTCAGCAGACTTTTGATCCATTTGAAGATGATGGGAATCATGGTATATATTTGTTTTGCAACCTTGTGTGAAGAGAGGCATACCTAAAATCATAGAACCAAATGGCGTACCAAAAAGAAACAAAACCCCCCTCAACAGATAGGCCTATTTAAGAGCACATTCACATCAATAGAAAAGGTCCACACAGGATATGTACTGCCTTTAGTAGTGTAAAGCAAAGCACACCGACAATCTATTTCACAGACACTTAAACATATTGTCAGTTTTAAAATACACTGCTTAAAAAGAAAAAGCGTTTATTTCAATGGAGCAATGGGAAAAAAGTTCAGCTTTTGTCCTCTTCTGTTCTATGGTGTGCTGATTTTGTGTTGCTTCTTGTGCTCCTACTGACTTCTCACATATTCCACTAATGCTGTATCATTGTATTTGACAAAGGACATCACATGTTAAAATAATTAATACTTCAGTCAATTTATTAAGTTCTCCAGAGCCAAAAGCTTTAATAAAATGTGGTTTCAATTCACACGTGTTTCACTACTTTTGGTAACAATTTCTTTGAACATTTAAAGTAAGACACATGGCTGGAAATGTTAAACATGGAGGTTTGAGCTCACTAATGCACATAAAGGTCTTAACATCCTATACACAGCAAGGATCCATTAATTGGAAGAAAACTGCAACCATGAACTTAAACAGTAACCTAACAATTGTACATCTTTATAAAACCTTTTTTTTTAAAACTTTGATTGCAAAATGATTGGCAACCTAATCCTGGCTAAAAATACAGAGCCAAGTTCCAAAGCCAATTGAAGTTTACTCAATAATAAAGTTGAATTTGCCTAAAGGTTTACATTTCAATTAAAAAGGCACAAAACGGAGCAACCGTTTAGTTCACATCATACCAGTTGAATTACATCCTTTCATAATAATACATTTTAACCATTCAACATGCCTGCCAGTAGCTTTGCCGATATCTGTGTTGATAGGTAATAGATTAAGAGCGGTGAATCATAGAAACAGGAAGCGCTCAAACGTTTGTCTGAGTGTATCTAATTTAGCAGTGATTGCATGTCAGCCACAGCTTGTTACAAAAAACATGACTGATAGTGTGTTTAACAAACTTAAACTAGCTTTATTAAATGTCAGGTCTTTAGCAGGAAAAACATTTTTAATCAATGATTTTATCACTGAGCACAATCTCGATTTTATGTTTTTAACAGAAACTTGGATTGAACAAAATAACAGTGCAGCTGTTCTTATCGAATCAACCCCTCCCAACTTCAGTTTTATGAGTCAGGAAAGAATGCATAAGAAAGGGGGGTGGAGTTGCTATTCTGTTCAATGATGCCCTTCAATGCAGGAAGACATCTTATGGAAACTTTGATTCTTTTGAATATGTGGCCCTCCGGCTGAAATGCTCCTCTCGAGCTCTGTTCCTAAATATCTATAGACCACCCAAATACTGTGCAAGCTTTTTTGATGACTTTACTGAACTGCTGTCTATAGTGTGTATTGACTTTGACCGTCTAGTCATTGTTGGTGATTTTAACATCCATGTTGACAACCCCCAGGACAGAGGGGCTAAAGAACTGTTTTGTGTTCTTGATAGCTATGGACTGACTCAGCATGTGACGGAGCCCACGCACAATAAGGGGCACACTCTGGACTTAATTATCTCAAAGGGTCTGAATATCTCTAAGGTTGTGGTGACTGATGTTGCACTCTCTGACCATTCCTGTGTTTTCTTTGAGAGCTCTATTTCTGTTCACAAAAATGTTCAAAAAGAGGTAACCACAAAGCGATATTTAACTGAAAACACTAGGGAAATGTTTACTCAGAATTTCTCTTCCACACTTGCCCCTGCCAACATCTCAGTAAATGAGCTAGTAGATCATTTTAATTCAAAAATTAAAAATGTTATAGATGCCATTGCTCCAACTAAGGTAAAGGAAGTGTCTGGCAAGAAAATATCTCCATGGAGAAAGGCCATGACCGTGAAAACAGAAAAAAGAGAATGTCGAAAAGCTGAACGCAGGTGGCGAAAAACAAATCTCCAGGTTCACTTTGAAATCTATAAAGAGAGACTTGGCCTCTATAATTTGGAATTGAAAAACGCACGACAATCGTTCTTCTCTGACATCATTACCAAAAACAAAAACAACGCACGTGCCTTGTTTGCTACCGTCGACAGACTAACTAACCCCCCAGTGTCAGTAGCCTCTGAATTTCTATCCACCAGGGCGTGCAATGATTTTGCCTCCTTTTTCACTGACAAAATTCAGAAAATCAGACAAGCAGTCAGTGCCTCTGCATCAGGAACAGTAAATGTGTTGTCCCTATCTCCACTTAACATCAATTCAGACATCATGACACAATTCCATCAGATTAATGATAAAAACCTAGAGGACATTATTCAACTTCTGAAATCCTCCTCCTGCTGCCTTGATATTATTCCAACAGGATTTTTCAAAGATGTTTTGCCTTGCATGGCCTCAGATCTACTTCATATAGTAAACAAATCTCTTCACTCAGGTATTTTTCCACAGGCCCTGAAAACTGCAGTCATTAAACCGCTCTTAAAAAAGAATAATCTAGATGCTTCAGTAATGAACAATTACAGGCCCATATCAAACCTCCCATTTCTAGGTAAAATCATTGAAAAAGTTGTTTTTCAACAGTTGAGTAATTTCTTGCATTTAAATGACTGTTTTGATGTGTTCCAGTCAGGCTTTCGTCCAAACCACAGCACTGAGACTGCTCTTGTAAAGGTCTTTAATGACATCCACTTAAACACAGACAGTGGCAGAACTTCAGTGTTAGTATTATTAGATCTCAGTGCTGCGTTTGACACTGTTGACCACAGCATATTACTAGACCGACTGGAGAACTGGGTGGGACTTTCGGAAACAGTTCTGAATTGGTTTGAATCCTACTTAAAGGACAGAAACAACTTTGTTTCTATAGGTAAATACACATCTGAGTTGACAAATATGACATGTGGGGTTCCTCAAGGCTCCATCTTGGGGCCTCTTCTCTTTAACATCTACATGCTACCACTGGCTCAGATAATGAAGAACAACAAAATAAGTTACCATAGCTATGCAGATGACACACAAATTTACGTAACAATTTCACCAGGAGACTATGCTCCAATTCAAACACTGAGTAAGTGCATTGAACAAATCAATGACTGGATGTGTCAGAACTTTCTCCAATTAAACAAAGATAAAACTGAGGTAATGGTTTTTGGAGCCAAGGCAGAACGTATAAAAGTTAGCGCTGAGCTTCAGTGTGCAATGTTCAAAACAACAGATAAAGCCAGAAATCTAGGTGTAGTCATGGACTCTGACCTGAGTTTCAACAGTCACATTAAAACTGTTACTAAATCAGCCTACTATCACCTAAAGAATATATCTAGGATTAAAAGACTAATGTCACAGCAGGATTTGGAAAAACTTGTCCATGCTTTTATCTTCAGTAGACTGGACTACTGCAATGGTGTCTTCACAGGTCTCACTAAAAAATCTATTAGGAAGCTGCAGCTAATTCAGAACGCTGCTGCTCGAGTCCTCACTAACACTAAGAAAGTGGATCACATCACTCCTGTTCTGAAGTCTTTACACTGGCTTCCTGTGTGTCACAGAATAGATTTCAAAATACTGCTGCTGGTTTATAAAGCACTGAATGGTTTAGGCCCAAAATACATTTCTGACCTCCTGCTAAATTATGAACCATCCAGATCTCTCAGGTCTTCAGGGACTGGTCAGCTTTCTGTCCCCAGAGTCAGAACTAAACATGGTAAAGCAGCGTTCAGTTATTATGCTCCAAATATCTGGAACAAACTCCCAGAAACCTGCAGGTCCGCTGCAACTCTGACTACTTTCAAATCCAGGCTGAAGACTTTTCTTTTTGTCGCTGCTTTTAATTGAACTATTCATATCTTAGACTGCACTGTAACTTTTATCCATGTACTTTTTTCTTTTAATGTTTAATTGACAGCACTGTAACTTTTATCCATGTATTTTTTTCTTTTAATGTTTATTTTATTAGCTTTTCTTTTTAATGACTGATTTTAAATGCCATTTTCTTAATCTCTTTCATTTTTTGTAAAGCACTTTGAATCGCCTTGTGTTGAAAAGTGCTATATAAATAAACTTGCCTTGCCTTGCCTTGCCTTGCCTTGCCTTGCCTTGCCTTGCCTTGCCTTGCCTTGCCTTGCCTTTATTGAACTTTCTCAAAATCTGAACTGTACTTTAAAAGATGTTGGCACCTTAATGTTTTAAGAAATGGGTATTTTCCCAGCAAAACACTGTGGAATGATATCCACAATAAAAACGTGTAGTAACTATTTGGGATTTTTTGAACTACAATGTATTTATTTGAGTGTGAACTTGACCTTTGAACAGAATACTGAGATGGAGGCCTGCCCATGAATTAAGCTATGCCGAAACCCTGGGTATTGCCCAGTGCACAGTCCATATTTTCCTGGAAGTCTATGTAAGAGCTGTGCAGTGGCAACTTCAAACAGTTGATGCAGGTGTTTGCAATGGGAAGTTTAGAAGTGGTTCCTGAGTCATAATTTTGGTGAAGAAATTCAATTGAAGGTGGTGGATCAAAGTCAATTGGTGGAACAGTATTGGCTCCAGTGGCAAAGGCGAGAATTGTCCTCAGCTTCTGTGTTCCCTCTTGAGCTAGAGAAAAGTCAATACATCGGAAATTAGAAAGAACACAAACAAACAAAAAAACCACTGCACTTAACTGATACGTCAAGATGCAGTGCATTGTTCATTACAAGCGAGAAGATATTTCAGTTCATACAAGAAACGCTTTAAACAAATATACATTAACCTTCTGCATCTGTAAGGTAGTCTCTCCAGAAAGGAACAACAACTTATTCAGCACTCCTTCTATTGCTGCCAACTGTAGATAGGCGGATGGTGAAGAGGCTGTCAAGCAGGTCTGCTGTGAGGTTTGTAGGAGACCAGCATAGAAGGGGGTGAAAACTCTCCGGGTGAGCTTGGATTTTGTCCAGCACACCAAGTGTTCTCAGTCCATCCCGAAATCTGAGTAAAAATCACACTTGCTTTTTAAAGTGTTTTGATTGGCGACTTAAGTTTGAACTAAGAAGCTTTTACATCTTCACATGTAGTCCTTTTTAAACGTCATGGCAAGGAAAAATGACTTGCTTAGATGCTGTTCAAACAGGAGAAAAATACATGTGTGTATGTACGCGTGCGGGGAGGGTTTACTAGACCCTCCAGAAAAATGCAATTCTGTGATCGCAGAATTTACCGCATAATCCCCGCATTTTTCCACACAAAGTTGAGAAAAAAAAAAGTTAACTCGTCTTGACGTGAAGTAGTGATGATGATGATGATGATGTAGATTACGTGACGTCATCAGCTCGTGCATCACAGAAGGTAAACAACACCGTAGTTAGATTACGTTCACTACGTGTGGAACTCACACGAGAGAGAAAACACCAAGATGAAAACATCTAATCCATCTCATTTACCGACGAACATTTCTGCTAAAGACCGGGCAAAGCAGTTCCCCGATGTCTTGCACAAAAGTGGGGGGAAACTATTCTGCACCCCGTGCAACTGTGTGTTGGAGCATAAGAGAACATCGACGGTGACGAGCCACTTTGATTCATTCAAACATTTGAAAATGCTTTCTGCTGCTGCGGACAAGAAAGCCAAACAACTCACGTTCACCGAGGCATCAACCTCCAAAACCCTTTCGAGGGCTACAAGAAGCCTACAAGATTGAAGCTGGTCAGATAACGAACGAGTAAATGAAAACAGAATGGGGCGGAGAAGTGTGTGTGTGTGTGTGTGTGTGTGTGTGTGTGTGTGTGTGTGTGTGTGTGTGTGTGTGTGTGTGTGTGTGTGTGGTGTGTGTGTGTGTGTGTGTGTGTGAGTGTGTGTGTGTGTGTGTGTGTGTGATTAAAATAGCCCAATTGCTTTTACAATAAATAAACATTGAATGTGTTTAATTGAATAGTAAAGGGGTTTAACGTTAGTGGCAGGTTGTGTGTGAGAGAGAATAAATAAATAGCCCAATATTTAAAAAAAAAGATTTAGCATATTTTGCAACTTCCCACAATTTCACCGCATAAAATCACATAAAAACCCTGCATGTTTAATCGCATAATCAAGGGTTTTTGCCCGCGTTTTTCTGGAGGGTCTAGTTTACAGTATTTTTGCTCCAACACACAACCCAAACCCACAACTACTTTGTACAACAACTTTTTAAATGGCTAGAAGCGTTCGCACCACAACCACCTGGCATTTAGTTTTAGCCTGGCTCGAAGCGTTCGCACCACAACCACCTGGCATTTAGTTTTAGCCTATGTGACACGATGATGTAACATAATACTGTCATGTGGCTTATATACGGTGCGGTTTAGTCGGGAAATTACTGCATACACTTCAACAGAAATGGCCGACAGAAAACCCTGAACACAATGCAATCTTCATGGGTTTCAATTCCTTATTGGAGAGGCAAAAAACTGAGGATAAAAATGTACCTCTCAAAAGGACCATGCACTCTGTGTATCACTTGGAACATCAGGATGTCATCTACAAGCAGATTCTTGTCTTCCAACCTCCGCAGCGGCCTCACGCAGCCAGCATTGGCCAAATACTCCTCAAGTGGTTCCGTTGTTGCTAGCAGATCTTCCAATGATTTACCCTCCGTGACCTTCCAATACATACAAAAAAACAACATTTGAAAGCGCCAACATTTCAACATATTCCCCTCTGCACTAGCTACTAGTGTAGAAACAGACACACTTACAGCACAACATAGTCTAAAACTGAGGAAAATAAATTACCCTCTTAATTTTTTCGTGCAGGTCAATATCCGCAACATCTTCCAACACTGGCTTAGCCAATTCTGGGCCATCAACAAGGCAAGAGAAGAGAGTTGGGGACAGAAAGCCTGCGGGAGAACCGCCATTGCTTACTGCAATGGCCCTGCCTGCAATAAAGTACCGGTCCTCTCTCAAGGCTAGAAGAAATGAAAATTATTATATATTTGACAATGCATGCGTATAAAGACTTGAAAAATGCCTGTAAGATCATATAAAACAGTGATATACATGTAATAAATGGTTATCTGGAGTTTATCATATGAGATTACAATCAATACATACCAGTACTGTCAAAGGCCAAGTTCAGTTTGCCTTCTTCTCCCTCAAACATCGGAGATTTGGGCAAAGCTTCCATTAGAAGTCTTAGAAACTCTCTTCTTGGTCCACCCAAGTCCACAGCCTCTTCAGGTACTCCCATATCATCAGAAAACCTGACAGAAATAGTGTGACATGGATCGTATGTCCCTCGTTTAAAACCCCTGATGGCTCCATCCAGGACTGTGGATCGGTTGATGTTGAACTTGCATTTCTTCTGATGATTTATTTTTGTTGCAAGATCTTGCAAAATATCTCTCACCGGCACCAAACATCCCGTAGCCATCCTGGAACTAGCAAGATAAATAAAAGTTAGGGCACACACACTAGTTTTAAGCAAGTGGCATTATGTGTGTGTGTTGACCAGTGTTTTTGCATGCCCTCCGAGATCTTTTTTGAACTAACCTTTCACTCTGCAGGCTTGCTAGTATAGCCTGGTTCAATTCCTCATCAGAAGACTCGTCAGACAATGCAGACATTATTGTAAGGTAGCTATCATAGATTGCTGATTGGTGGTGTGTTGAGGTAGAGCAGGGGTGGGGAAACTCCGGCCCCCGGGCCGTATACGGCCCGCGAGACCATTTGGTGCGGCCCTCGAGGTAATTTATAAACACGCAAAAAAGAAAAAAATTAAAGAAATCTAGACCGCAAAAACATTAAACAAGCGAGTGACTGTTTTTCCTGGCCAAGGTCAGGGTCCTTGAACACAACACGAGCCTAACGTGTCATCACGTGGTATATATCTTCTTGTCTGACAGGGGTGCAGTTCTGACGGAGAGCACCAGAACGCCGCTCCGGCCAAAAATTGCAGTACCCATAAGGAGCCGTACACATGCTGCAGTTTTTGCGTGGCTGTGTCTTTAGTTGAAAGGCCAGTGGCGATCTGCTCATCTGTCATACTGATCATACAGTCAATAACTTTGTTGTTATTAGCATCTGGTTAGCTAGCTATGCTAACGAATATAAGAAGCTTTTTCTACAACCAGTGAGGTAAAGGCACATCTTTATATGATCATTATAGTTATAAAAAAACAAGAGAATAAAGTAAAGAGGTATAAAATACTATATGACAGTAAAAAAAGTTGTTATTAATAAACAAGAATACAGTTTGAAAGGAGAGTGATTTGTAAAATATCCATAAAGAAAAATAAATCTGCTTCCAGTTCTGTTTCATCTGGGTGTTGAGAGATGTATCCATAGATCTCCTAATGTTGCTCTCAAAGTGCACCAGATTGATGCTTTTAACTTCAACATTTAAAAACAAATCTTCCCGGGGGAGCATGCCCCCGGTCCCCCCTAGAGGAGGTGAGGTCCCCCCCCCCCACTTAAATCATGTCCACATGGATAGGAAACTAAATACATTTGCACACATCTTGTGTCCATATCTTTCTGTTTGGGTGGTCATGCTACAACCGTGCACGTGCATGCATGCGCGAGTCATGGTGAGATATCTGGATTAAGAGGTTGCTTTTTCTTTGCACAGAATGAAAGAAAGGCCAAATGAATGGGCTGTGATTTTTGTTTTTTTAAGCAGAGGTCAATCATTTGTACGGCCCTCGGAGGATGTTGAAAAAATTGAAATGGCCCTTGAGAGGAAAAAGGTTCCCCACCCCTGAGGTAGAGGGTAACACAGGACAATGGCTTGCTGGAGTGCTGCCCGGAGCTGGATCAACAGAAGTTGTTCCTCCAAATGATGATGTAGAAGGCTGACTGCTGGAAGGGTAGCTTTCCAGTGAGCATACTGGCAGTTGAGTAGAATAACTGCTCGCGGATGTGTTGCTGTGGTAGGGTGAGATACTGCTTTGGTAGGTCAAGGCAGGAGTTTGAGTGAATGACGCTCCACACCCAAGTGATGAGGCAAAAGGTTGAACTGCAGAAGTACAGTTTGGTGGGGAGGCAGTCATTGGACTGTTGAAACTGTCTGAAGATGCATTTGACTGTCTATCTCGTGGTCGAAATGAGGAGCGCAGCTGCCTTGCTGAACCAGTGTTTTCCGCACAATTGTTGTCCTCACTGCTATAGCCTGTAACCTCATCCTTGGAAAGACATAAAAATAAATTTCAGATATACTACATTTCAACTGTACACTGAAGAGTATCTGGAAACACTTGGATTAATGATTATATTGCTAACAATTACTTTTACTGTTGTTAGAAATTAAAATCAATGTTGATATGGCGTAATTTGAATTAAATACACTATTTAATTTAAATCAGTTTTATTCTGAAAAACCGGAAGTTCACTAACTATTAACTTAATACTTTTATTCTGAAAATTATTCACTTCCGGTTAGCATGCGGCAAAATGCTGCATTTTCAAACCGTGAATTAAAGGTGAAATTACATGTGATGTTGCACACTGGGTTTAGCACTCATTTATTACCGCTGAATAACGTTTATTAGGGAATGTTTAAATAACCACAGACACCAGAATTATATAATTTAACAACAGAAAAAGGCAGAAATTGCATTGGACCCGCCCCCGACGACGCCGGCCAATAGGAAAAGACCTCCGATGACAACAGGAAGAGCAAGCCAATAATTGACCTCTTCCACCTGCTGACTTGGACTGACCGGGCGGATGAGGAGAGTGCCTCCACTCGCACATTTCATTTGTACACCACCGCATCTTTTGTGTAATTAAATGCTGTTAACTTTTATAAGCTTCCCTTGACTCTTTTCAGTCTCTCCTGCCTTCGGGGTTCTAGAATACACTAACACTGTCCATGCTTTAAAAGTGACATCTCCCGACGAGTACCAGTATCCCCTTCTATTATTAGCTCTGTTAGTCCAACTAGGCAGCTGCTAATTAAGTCAATTTCTGTGCTTGGATATACTGTAACATTTAAAACGGGCATTCCAACTCTGCATTAGTCTATAGAAGTACAAAAATAAATAAACACATAGCTAGTAAACATTTTCATGACTACAAAGCTGAAATTAAAGTTCAAGAAGAACATACATTTCAAATGTCAGAGGTAACTGACAACATTTAATCTTCAGGCATGTTTATACACCGATTATGGGTTATTATTTTTACAATGTTCTGCAGGTTAATTCAAATGTGATATCACATACCAAAATTGACTTTGATGGTCTTGCCCAGAGACACAACGACATGCTGACTGCAGTGGGGTCATCAGACCCCACTGCAGTCAGCATGTCGTTGTGTCTCTGGGCAAGACACTTCACCCCAAATTGCTCCTGTGGGGATTGCCCACAGTATTGAGTATGTAAGTCGCTTTGGATAAAAGCGTCTAACAAGTGACATGTAATGTAATGTAATGTAATGATGTATAGGGCTTTCGATTTATACACTTTATGTATGAGATTTGCATCCAGTTCCTGTCCAGCACGCAGTTTTGGCTTGATCAATCTGTTGCCACATGCCATCAGAAGCTCTAGGCTGAAAAGCAGTGGGTAAAATGACAAAAGGTTAAAAAAAACGCACAAGACACATTGAAACGGATCCTCTGACAGTCTGTTTTCCATTTCCTCTTTGATGATGGCAGTCAGAAAAATAAATGAGAACGAACATAAGCAATGCCACAAAATCAAATGTACTAGTATGAATAACTGGCTTAATAGGTTAGGTCCTTTTTTCATTTGAATATAATCACTATATCACAGTTTGGACTGGGACTGGATGATTACATTAAAGTGCTTACCTCACATCAGCTGAGAGTTTTTCTCCAAAGGCATCCCTAATTTGATCAGTGACAGTCCTGTGGTCCCAGGATTTCTGGAATTCAAATCCATTCAATATATGTCCTTGTTCATGCAACTGTTGCTTTGTCCGAAGCTTTATGACGGCAGTGCTGGATGGTCCCGGAAGAAGGATGATGTCTTTGTTGAAAGTCTCATGATAAACTGTTTTGGCCCTACAAAACAAAGCAGATTTTTTATTTTATATTCATTAAAAGATAATAATAATACATTACATTTATAAAGCGCTTTTCCTGGTGCTCAAAGCGATATATCATATATCATAAATAAAGTGTTGTCTTTCTACTGAAAGACAAAACTAGACGGAGCTGGAATACATTAATTATCTTCTTAACTTACAATACAGAAGTGTGTCAGCAATGTGTCCTCACCTGCTCTGTAATGCTTTAGATATTGACCCATACACAACATAGACTTCGATTAACCTCTTCTAGCAAGATTAAGTTCATCAATATGTATGCTGTCCGCTAGCAAGGGAAATGATTTCACATTCCCCACCTTAAACAGATTGGGGACTAATCAACAGCATAGCAAGCTAAAAACATTAGCGTGATAGTTAGAAATATGTAAACTTAAACATTCATCCAACATTTAGTAACGTTAGTTCATCAAGTTGTAGCTCAATATTACAGTAGCATACTTGTCATTGTCCATGGAATTTAAAAGCGTGTGAAGAAAAAAATACTTCAATTTTCTACACATCTCGATTGACATGTCTACAAGTGTTACACAGTTATATTAGTTGTCATTGTATTAATCGGAAATAAAAGCCTTTAAGGTCTATTCAAGGCTTTTATTGTCATGCGTACATAGCTACAGGGTAGTTCTGTCGATGAAAATCTTAGGTCACAGGCTCCTCCAACAGAGCAACACAATAACACAGATACAATAGAGCAGTGTTTCTCAAACTTTTTCATACCAAGGACCACTTAACCAATAAAAAAAACACTCGCGGACCACCTAACTCCACAAATATCCCAAGGCAAGTTTATGTATATAGCACTTTTCAACACAAGGCAATTCAAAGTGCAAAACACATCGTTTTTCTAGAACAGATTATAAATCGCCTGAAAATGGTACAAACAAGTGACAACATGTGTGACGAAGGTGTTGCCCTGGGCTTTATCATGCAATAGAAATTAAGCTTGTTCCATTGCGGAGATATTCCCGCGAGAGTGCGGAAAACTTAAATGTATTTATTTACCACACTTTGAGAAGCACTGCAATAGAGCAACTAAACACAATAAAATAGTGCCATAAGAGTATACAAGTGATACATAATTAGTAATTTATACACAGGTGAATGTTATGGATATTCTTAGTTCAGGTGTTTAACAGTCTTATGGCCTGTCGGATGAAACTGTCCCAGAGTCTGGTGGTCATACACACATTGGTGTGATTATGTGGGTAGAGCAGAGACAGACACGTTGTTTTCAAGGGAAAACACTGCTGTTCCACGGACAATATTGTTATAAAACACCTAAAAAAACCTGCCTCAGCGGCCTTGAAACTTTGGCACCCCGCTGAACGCGCCCGAGCGACGCGCCTCACGTTTACCAGGCGGTAAAGATGCAGCATGTGTACGGCCACTTAGCATGCTAAAGTGTGTTGCTAAATAAGCAAACATACATTTCGAGAAGATTGACAACTTCCATTTAAGTTACAATGTACGTTGTTCTCACCTTTTCCTTGGTCGCGAGTTCCACTTCCCAAAGTGGAGCTGAGTTTGGTATCTCAAAGATCCTCCAGTTTGTCCTCCTTCATCTGCTTGGCCTGCCGAAGCGACTTGGGAGTTGGCAGGTCTGAAAGGTTCTCTCAGCTCACTCTCCACCGCGCTGTGAGAAACGTGCTGCTCCTGTGCCTGTGAGCCTGTCCTCTGCCGCTCAAGGGACGATGACAGGGATGTGACAGTTTCAGGGGTTGACAAAATGTTCCTTAAAACCCCTAATGCTTGCTGCAATCTACGCGATTCATCTCCCTCCATCATGTTATGTTGATTTGAAATCAGAAGTTCTGAACATGAGCCCGCCCCGCTCGACCTTCTGAGCCAATCACAGCGCAAGAATGACCTGCCTTCCGTTTCAACCATACTCCTTCCGTTTCCACTATACTTTCTCTCTCACATACATACATTCTTCTCTTGCATACATATATTATCTTCACACATACATACATTCTTCTCTTGCATACATATATTCTCTTCAGACATGCATATTATAAAATATATGTATGTAAAAGGAGAATGTATGTATGCAAGAGTGAAAATATATGTATGTAAAAGGAGAATGTATGTGCGTGAGAGGACCAGTATGAATTACGGCTTGTACGGCCCCTCATACGCACCAGTTACGTCTATTGTTGTTGTTAGCATCTGTTGCTAGCTAGCGGCGCTAACGGATATAATGAGCTGTCAACAAGATGGAGCAGAGTCCTCTCCTGTCAGACTGAGAGACTGATAACTACAGCTCATGTGAGGTAAAGGACTCTGAGTGTTTAGATGGTTAACTTAGTCTAAGTTATCTCAGTGGGTCTCAAACGGTTTGGTCACCATTTATGTGAACACATATTTCCTTTTGAAGGGGGAGTGATTAGTAAAATAGGCATGAATAATAAAAAAAAAAAATTGTAACTAGGTGAAAAAAGGTAAGATACACTTTAAGAGCTAAAACTAGTCTTTGCTGCTGCCTCAAAGAGGAGCAGGGGGAGAGGAGGGAGACAGGAGAGGCTGATTCAGGAGCACAGACACACTCACAACTATAAATGAACCAAAAACAAATAAATAAACAAGTTTCAATGTTTTTTCATATTGGATATGGTATGTTATTGGTTATGGCCATGTTCTTATGATTTTATGATTATTTAAATGTATACAGTTTTGTTTCATATGGATGTAGTCTCTTTATTTCCCCCTCAAAGTGCACCAGATTGATGCATTTAATTCCAACATTTAAAAAAAAAAAATCTTACCGGGGGAGCATGCCCCCGGGCCCCCTAGAGGATTTGAGGTCCACCTCCACTTACAATATGTTCACATGGATAGGTTCCTAAATAGATTTGCACATTTTTTTTAAATAGTAACCCATGTACATATGTTTATTCTGGGGTAGTAGATTTAAAGTTTAGGGCTATCACTATGGGCAGCAACACTGTAAATATTGACAAATAAATCCAGGAAAATGGCACAAAAGAAAACTGGTAGTGGCCTGACTGGATGTATAATTCCCGGCCTGACTTATTGTCCCAGTCCGGCCCTGTTACCAGCCCCTAATAGTTAAATAACCAACTTTTATCATAAGATAACACTCTTTGGTACATATAAATAAGGTTTTTTGGGGGTTGGTCTCCTAACTTTAATAATGACAGAAAAGTATAAATATACCTTGTGGATTTTTCCTTTCAAATTTCATTTCAGCCTAAATTGTATCAGTGTTTAATTGTATAGTTTACAAAGATGGACAAAGATATTGGAACAAAATGTGCTTTAGTGTATGCTTTGCCTCACCCTGAACATATAAACCAAAGTTGGTGACATTCTGATCCTTATTTCCAGATATACACGTGATAAGGTTGACATGGCCCCCTTCAGAGGAGCCTACATTTTCACTATTTTCGGTTATGGGAAGGTTCCGTACATCAACCAATTTTTTTTATTTTGCAGTAAAATATTTGTATACAACAATCCGTTTCATATATTACAGATATTAAAGTAATGAAAAAACATGGTTGTGCTTTGTTCTACCTCGCGTAGGGTTATCTTGATAACTAAAGCCTTTTTTGGGGGTTTGTTCCTCTACTATTAATGGTCCTGCCCTCAACAGCTCTACGTAAATTATGGGGTGTCATCATATGCCGTTTCCATGGAAACGCATCCCTCGCCATAAAACACGATGTCGCTGTAACTCCAATGGACACGGTCGATCGCACCCCCAAACTTCGCTTGTATATCACCGGTCCATGCCTCAACAGCTTTACGCCAAATCTGAGATCTCACCATACGCTGTTGCCATGGAAACCGCATTCCTCGCCATAAAACACGATGTCGCTGTAGCTTCAATGGACACGGTCCGGTCGCTACGAGTGCCATCTTGAGAGGTTTTGTGTGTAATTGGGGGCAGATGAGGTGCGTGTCAGCAGCAGAGTGAGCGGTGTAAAAGCATCGTAGTTAACCGAAATAAGTTTTAATTTGTTTGTTCACTGCAATAATACCAGGTTCCGGTGCCCATCCCATTTCGGTGCAAGAAATAGTTGCGTCTTCCTCGTCAGATTCCATCGTCATCAGGTGCTGACACTCACTCTAAGCCTTTACTTGGTGGTAGAAGTACAATATTCTAATTATACTCGTGTGTTTCTCTGCTATAGACCACACACATACACTAAACCTGCTCCATGGCTGTATTACTGAGCTGTTGTGTTAATATTAATAAGTTAAAGGACACCTATCATGGTATATTTAAATGATATATTGTAGGGCCATACCTATATAAAGGTATATTTATACGTTTCTGTTTTCAAAATACCAAACGGATCATGCATTTTAGCCATGCCTCATTTCGCTCTATTTGCTGTTCTCCAGCCCTGTTTTTGTGAGCTGCAGCTGACCACGCCCCCCTGCAGGAGACTTCTATCAAGTCAGAAGAGGGGGAGAAAAATAGATCTCCATCCTCCGTGTTTTATTATAGTATTATATAGAGTCTTATTCATTTGTTTAAAGCTCAATAAATAACAAAGAAGACCTTTGACCGGCACTTTTCTAATTTTGTCCGGAAGATTTAAACTTTAACGGACATCTTGACCGGCGAAAGAAACCTAACTGAAACTCTGCCGAACGGTCCCCTCGTTCCTTGGAAGAGGCGGAGAGGTGGGTGTTTGTCATCTACTGGTGGACTAACCGGAGAGAATTACAGTGCTTGCCTCGGACGGGGAGGGATTGCATTGAATTACAGCAGCGGGAGCAAACGCTTGCCACAACGGAGAATAAACAGAAGGGCAACCATGGCAACCATGCGCGGGAAGTCTTCTTTGCTGCTTTTGTGGCAGACTACAGCGCTACTTACAGGCCTGGCATATGTACTACAGCGTCTCCAGGGTTTTCGAGCGCAATGGCCGGCCGTGGCCCAACCTCTCATTCCCCTGATAGGTGGAGAGTTGGCCCAATAGCCGTAGCGCCACCGTCCTGACGTCAGGATAGTGTTCAAATCTGGATCAGTTTTTATCAGATCCGTTGCAGCCTCTTTTTTAGAGATTTGGGTATGGAGGAAGATACAGAGGGTTGTGTTTTCTGACACTTGGTGAGTTCCCTGGAACAACGGGGACACATATTCATGTATAAAAGACATACAAAAGTGCATTTTGCATGATAGGTCCCCTTTAAGGAAATAAACCGCTACCAAGAATCTTGTGTGTTCTTACCGACACCCCAAAGTGTAAGTCACTCCGAGTGAAACCTTCCCCTATACCAGGGGTAGCCAACACGGTGCCCGCGGGCACTCAGTCGCCCGCAGGGGCAACATGAGGCGCCCGCCGGGCACGTTCTAAAAATAGCTCGCCAAGCAAATCCAAAATGTATAAAATACACAAAACAATAAAGGAAATGTAATTAAAAGAATCTACCCCATGCATAAACGAAACCTAAATCATAGCGAACTCTATCTACTTACTACAACTCTATATCTATCTAACACCCCTCCTCCCCCCACCCCCACAATGAATATCGACCAATCACGTTCTTGCTTGATTTGCGGGACCAGCGTTGCAGTCGGGAAGAAAAGCAATGTGGCACCTCCCCGCTGATTTTCCTTCTGGCAGAATCTACACAACACATCAGCCCATTAAACAGCCCATCATGTGAGGAATTGAGGGAAAATTGAAGTAACTTGAAAGTTTGATACAGCGTATTTTTGGTATATTCATCTTAATGTCCCCTGATATATAAGAAGTGTGTTTTTATATATTCATGTGTGTATGCATTACAGGAGCCATAAGGCTGTATAATAACTGCTCAATTATACTGGTGTTTGTGTTTTATATTGATTTCTCTGCTTTATTCTTTCATAAATGTGAGGACTAAAATTGCTCCAAGCATTGTGGGGTGCAGGTTTGCAGGACAGGAGACTAGATGGGGGGGAGGGGAGCCAAGAGGGAAGTCTGAAGAATGTGTGTGTGTGGAAGCTGCAGGAATACGAGCCAGATGTGTTTGTTTTGCTTTAAACTAAAAGACTGTTTCCGGATCATCTCGGCTGGCACGCGCTGATACGCTACGAAAGCCCATCGTTTATCTACGGGCCAATAGATTACCTCTATGGGGGTAGCATCCACACAGCTCCTCCCTTGTTTTTACAATATCTCCTGTCGAGTCCTGGTGTTCGCTCTCTTTTCCTCCTGCCGTCAAGACGATGAGGTTCTCCCGGCATTTGGACCAGAGCAGGGGCTGGGCCCACCCCTTTGAGAAGTGTATTTGTATTCTTACCGTTTATCATTAAAACAGATTATTGTTTAACCCCTATCCTGGTTGTTTTGGGTTTTCCTTCTTTTAAAGCAAACTCATATAGGATCGGCGCGGAGCAGAGATATCTGCTCCAACACATGCCAGCCTATATAGCACATGAGGGGCAGAGTTTTACTGTGTGTGTTGCAACTTGCATATTTATTTATTGCACTTGACGCACACACACGCATGGCGTAATCTCCACTGGGGACAGGGGGGACATGTCACCAGTTCTTTTCGAAATCCCGTTTGTGTCCCCCCACATTACAAATATGTGTTTTTTTTTTTTTTTAACGCAAGCCGTCATCGCCACGGAGGAGCACACAACCTGTGTGTGTGTGAGTGCACCCCTTTATCTATTTAATATAGATAAAGTAAGAAATCATTCCAATGTGTACAATAGGACAGTACAAAAACAGTTTAAAAGGGGAGTGATTAGTAAAATATGCATAAATAAAAAGAAATAATGCTAACTAGGTAACACAAGATAAGAATAAACGAGTTTAAATGATTTATTATTGGTTGTGATCATATTCCAAAGATGTTTGTTTCTTGAAAAGTATACAGCTCCCTTTCATCTGAGTGTTGAGAGCTGTATCCATAAATTCATGTTGTGCTCAAAGTGCACCAGATTGATGCATTTCACTTCAACATTTAAAAAAATCTTCCCGGGGGTGCATGCCCCCAGACCCCCCTAGAGGAGGTGAGGTCCCCCCTGGAGGATGTGAGGCCGCCCCTAGAGGAGGTGAGGTCCACCCCCAAATAAAGCAGGTTAAAATAATTAAATTGCATACATGTTCTTTTAGTAAACACTGAAAACGGGTCCCAAAGAACCAAACAGCACACAAAGGTTAAAGGTAAGCATATAATAATGTTAAAATGTGCTAAATATATACACTGCAAAAAAACAAAAAAAGAGGAGTAAAAGTAGCCCCTGACTTGTTTTATTGTTTGAAAGTAGCCCTCATCCTAAAAAAGGTTGGTGACCCCTGCCCTATACAGTCCTACCTGAATCCCTATTCAATAGGACTCCTTGAAAACAATTCCTTTTTCCAAATAACTGAATTGGTTTTCTTTTGTTGTCGACAAAGGGCCTGGGGTTACGTATTGTAACCCAGCTTCTATGAGTATAGGCGCAGCCCTCTAAGGCTATCGCTATTGGGTAATCCCACTGCACGTGTGCAGCACTGACAGACTTAATCCACGCCCACCTATGACGTGGACCCCACCTTCGGCCTCCCTTCCGTATAAATAGGAAGTAGGCCCGTCCAACTGCTCCCACACAAACAGCTTTTCTTCAGCTATTCGCGGAGCCAGTGGGGCCCGAACCTTAGAGGGCTGCGCCTCATAGAAGCTGGGTTACAATATGTAACCCCAGTTCTATTTCGTATAAGGCTTCGCCCTCTAAGGCTATCGCTATTGGGTTAGGGGCGAAGCAGGATGTAGTCCACGCCCCACTGGTCCGTCCGTTACCAGAAGCACAGAAACACCTCTACTCAATTAATAACCCATGCGAAAAGAAAAGGAGCATCACAGTCCCTGGAAATATAGCATTATTCCAAATGAATATTCTTTTAAAGGGAATGAAGGTGAATACCCGTCGTTTAAAAAGTAGAGATAACAATCCCACTTGTTAAAACGATAAAGAGGGGGAAAAAGGGGCAGCTCTCTAAATGCCAATAGGCAGGAGAGAGGGCACGCCGTTTATTCCCTGACATTTACTCAATCTGACAGAACACTCAGTACTGAATGTGTCAGAGATGATTGGGAGACATCCCTCAAATAAAAACGAATAAAAGAACAGGGGGAAGACCACGATGCAGCATTGCAAATGTCTTCTACCGTCATTCCTCCGTGCAACGCCCTAGAGGTTGAAATTCCTCTGGTGCTGTGCGCTTTGATGTTTTCTGGGGGATCCAACCCAGAGGAAACATACGCCTGTGACACAGCTTCACACAACCAGTGTGACAGGCGCTGTGCCGACAGAGGCTGCCCTATTGAGCGCTCTCTGTAATGCACAAACAGGCGCTGGGACCTGCGCAACGTGGCTGTGCGTGCAATATAGCATGACAGCGCACGTACGGGACATAGGAGATGTGGCTTCTTCCTCCGATGTGTGAGGAGGAGGGAAGAAACCATCCAAAGTGATCACTCTCGATCTAAAAGAGCTTGTGATCACCTTTGGCATAAAAGCCGGGTTAGGGCGCAAAACAGCTGAGCTACCATCTCCTTGTATTTGTATACATGACGGAGCCACAGATAGAGCAGACAATTCACTCACCCTTTTTGCTGATGTCAGCGCCAAGAGCAGAGCCACTTTGGCTGACAAAAACTTTAGGGGAACCTGATCTAAAGGTTCGAATGGAGCTTTACTTAGTGTGCATAACACCAACGCCAAATCCCATTGAGGCGCCAAAGTGCGTGACACCGGTCTGAGTCTCTGTACTCCCCGTAGAAACCGTGTTGTCAGAGGGTGACTAAACACCGTGCTGACACCAAACCCTTCGTGGCAAGATGATATGGCAGCCGTGTACGTTTTTATCGTGCTATAAGCCAATTTTCTGTCCAGTAATGTCTGGAGGAACGACAGTATGTGAGACAGGGGGCACCTAACGGGGTCCAGGCTTTTCCCTACACACCAGCGCTGGAACGCTGTCCATTTGACTGTGTAGGATGCCCTGGTGGAAGCCGCCCTTGAACCCTGAATGGTACTGATAACATTTTTAGAGAGGCCCAGCCCCTCTAAATGTTCCCATTCAGGGGCCATGCCCACAAACGTTGGCCCAATACTGGGTGACTGCTGATCGCTCCCTCCACCTGCGAGAGAGCGTCCCTGCGCCACGGTATTTCCCACGGTCTCCCTGACAGCATCCGCCGTAGGCATGGAACCCAGGATGCTCCCGTGCGTTCCGGTGCTATTAAAATTGCTGTCAGTCTCTCCTCCTGCACTCGGTCCAGGAACCGAGGAATCAGAGGGACTTGTGGGAAAGCGTATAACAACCCCTTGGGCCACGGCCTGTGTGCAAACGCGTCCACGCCCAGGGGGGGGGGTGGTCCTGCGTTCTCATGGAGAACCAGAGGGCACACTGCGCGTTCTCGCGTGCAGGGAACAGATCCACCTCCGCTCTCCCGAACCTGCTCCATACCTGGGAGACCAGTTCGGGGTGGAGGCTCCAATCCCCTTGGTAAGGACCTCCTCTGGACATTAGGTCCGCCCCTCTGTTCAACACGCCGGGGATATACACCGCTCTGATAGAGAGTACGTGTGTTTGTGTCCAACACAGCAGCCGTCTGGCTGTGTTCAGCAGCTGCGCTGATCGTACGCCTCCCTGGCGATTTATATATGCTGCCGCTGCTTTGTTGTCTGTCCGAATCAACACATGCTGATTGAAGAGCAACGGGGCGAAGTGTTGGATTACTCTCCATACGGAGATTAACTCCAGCACGTTTATGTGGCGGGACATGTGAGCCGGCCACTGTCCTCCCACTGCCTGGGACCTGCACGTTCCCCCCCTAGCGTGTGAGAGAAGCGTCTGTAAACACCGCGGTGTGTGACGTCACTCTGCCCAGGGGAACCCCCACTGATAGGACGTGGGGATTTTTCCAATAGGCTAAATCCGGACCCACGTACACCATGCATCTTTTCTGACGCACGGGGTCGATATGCAGACGAATAAACCACCTCTGGATTCTCCTCATGTGAAGGAGTCCCAGAGGGATCACCACGTGACCAGCTGCCATCATGCCTAACAGCTGCATCACGGAGAAGGCTGTCACCACCCTGTGAGGTGTGACGCGCCGGAGGAGAGCTGTCACTTTCTCCACTCTCTGCTGTGAGAGTCGCGCTCTCATTCGGACTGAATTCAACTCCACTCCCAGATAAACGATAACCTGGGATGGAAAAGGACAGCTTTTTTTCCAATTGACAATGAAACCCAGACTTGACAGATGAGATACGAGCTGTATCGTCTGTAACGCAGCCTCCTCCTTGGAGCGAGCCAGCAACAGCAGGTCGTCCAGATAAAATAACACCCTCATCCCTCCTCTGTGTAGCGGCTCCAGCGCCGTCTCCACACACTTTGAAAAAGTGCGAGGAGCCAGGGAATATCCGAACGGCAGTCGATTGAACTGGTACAATATCCCCTGGAATGAAAACGCAGGAATTTCCTGTGTTCCGGGATTATGGATATATGGAAGTAGGCATCCTTCAGGTCTATTGACGTAAACCAGTCCCCCTGGTGAACGTACTCCAGCACCTGTTTGATTGTCAGCATATGAAAAGGTCTTTTCACTATCACTCTGTTGAATGCTGACAAATCGAGGATGGGTCTCATTCCCCCCGTCTTTTTCGGGACAAGAAAATAACGGGAGTAAAACCCCCGATTTTCTTCCCCCTGAGAAATCACACTTTTTACCAGGAGCTCCTGTAGCTCCGCCTGGAGCGCAAGACACGGTTCTTGGGATAACATAAGTGTTTCCTGAATCCCATTGAACTGCGGGGGGGGAGGCAAATTAGAGAGAGCACCCTCTGCTGATCAGCCTGCTCATCCATCTGTCCATCAAACATATCCGCCGCCACTCTGAGCAATGCTCCGAGAGCGGGCAAACCTGCTTTTGTTGTACTGTGGTAGTCATGGTGACGAGCCATGCCAGAGCCCTTGCCGTTGTTGCTTGTAAAGCAACCCAAGGGGGGCCCCGCCCGAAAGGGCTGCGACTGGGTCTCCACACACTGCATCTCACCCCGGCCTGAGGAATGAGCAGGGGTGTGTGCAGTGCTATTCACACAGCGCGTAATAACAGCCCTAGGGCTGTTATTACGCGCTGTGTGAATAGCCCGTGTGTGAATCACGCGCTGTGTGAATAGCCCATTACGACCGTGTGACGTAGGTACACCTGGGACAGAGGAAAAACCGTGTTTCCTGCTAACCGACAGGCCAGAGGAAACAGGTTTACAGGTCAAGCCCCGCTGTCTAATAACCGCCTGGTTATATACAGCTGGCTTGTGCAGCGAGCTCCGACGCCTGCTAACCGACAGGTCAGAGGCAGCCCGCTCAAACGGCGAGCCCAGCTGTCTGTTAACCGATAGGTTAAAAACAGCTGGCTTATGCAGCGAACCTTGCTGTGTGTTAACTGACTGATTAACAACAACAGCCGGCCTGACTAGTGTGGGGGAAATGTGAGAAACAGCTGCTACAGACACACTGTTGTAATTTTCCACCTTTTTATTGAAAATATTTTCTCGCACATCCCCCCCAAAAAGTCACTTTCGGCTCTGCTTCCTCGGAGGTTCTCTCGGAGGAGCAGACCAGGAGCGGGGGTTCCTCTCCGACTCTCCGCCTGGAGATTCCTCCGTGGCGGAGATATGGGACGGTGCCCCCGCAGCCGCCGAAGGGCGATTCTGGCGCCGCTGCTGATCTCGACGTTGCCCGCGCTGCCCCTGCTGAGACTGTTGCAGGTGCTGCGGGTGCTGCTGTCGCTGCTGTTGCTGGGGACGTTTGACCGGCTGATGCCAGCCGACGTGACGTCGTATGTCGTCTGCTCTCTCCGATGCAGACTTCATTGACTACACCATGGTGTGGAACTGAGGTCCAAACAATCCGTCCGGACTGATTGGAGCCTCTATCAGCTCCTTCCCTGCACCCTCCGGTATAGCTCCCTGCTGCAGCCAGAGGAACCGGTGGACCTGAGTTGCCCATGTCGCAATCCGCGCCTGCGAAACTGCGACTGCCGCGCTCAGGGTGAGTGCAGTGCTGGCCGCCTTACCGATCTCCTCAGCCTCCACTGAGGACATGGTGTCGGACTGCTCAGATATACGCACCATGGAATTTGCCAGCAACGCAATATTGTTTGCCGCCGCTGACGCCTGGATAGCACACTGGTGCATCTTGTCGGTCTGTCGGGCGACAAACTGATCCCTGGAGGCAGTCAACATGGGTCGCCGTCCGACAACCGTGCTGGCCTGCTTAGCTCCAAAAAACGTTGTGAGGTTCGGCTCTAGCGGAGGCACGGTCGGAAACCCTTTATTCGTTAATCCCTCTACCCGTGTAAGGGGAGTGTACGTGGATATAGGAGCCCTCAATGCCATGGGGTTCGTTGCTGCTCCCTCCTGGTATTTCCGGATGGGCGGAAAGCGTAGCCAGATCGGATCACTCTTGACCCTCTGATCCTGGGAGAACACCCCGGACATGTCATCCGAATACGTGCTCACCTGAGCTGGGGGAACGGGGAGATCTCGCCAGGCGGCTGCCTTAGCAATAATCCCCGGAAGCTCCTGGAGAATTCTGCCAATCGACGGCAGAGCCGTGGTGGCGGAAAAAAAGACCACTGGTCCGTGTGCCGGACCTTGACCGGGCCCCAGCTCTGCCTCCTCCGTTCGGAGGAGGGAGATGATGGGGGAACCACCTGGTGATCCATGAATGGAGGGGGCGTAGTCATCCGACTCGTGCCCTCCACTCGGACCCAGGAAATCTAGGGATTCGTCCACGGAGTAATCCTCCTGAATTATCCAGTCATCCTCAACCTCAGCGGCAGCGAGAGCGTCCGCTCTCTGCTGTCTGAGGGCCAGAGGGAGCCGGGCACATAATGAGCATGACACCTGTGGGGCTAGAGCAGCTCTCGCATGCTCTATCCCCAAGCAGGACTCACACTGTGAGTGTTTGTCAAAACTCATTATATAGCCCGTCCCACATGAAAGGCAATTCCGGGCGCGGCCCTGATTTACCTGCCCCATCTCCATCTTTCCACTAGAAACAGAGCGTTTTACGGGAGGAATCTTTGTTTTCTAATGTGTCTGCTACAGTGCTTCTGCTACTACGGAGTGCTGAAGAAAAGTGGGAGCAGTTGGACGGGCCTACTTCCTATTTATACGGAAGGGAGGCCGAAGGTGGGGCCCACGTCATAGGTGGGCGTGGATTAAGTCTGTCAGTGCTGCACACGTGCAGTGGGATTACCCAATAGCGATAGCCTTATACGAAATAGAACTTCTTTCCGTCATTTTCATTGAGCTGAAGTAAACATACCACCGATTGGCTAAGAGTGAGTTTGGTCTTTTAGGGAGGAGCCAAAGCACACCACTGCAAAGGAAAGGGGTACGCTGAAACAACCCAAGACAAAACGAGAGCATAATGCGAAACAGAATGCAGCACAATAATCTTTTTAGGTAGCTCTTTAGGTAAATATCTTTATTGGATAGAGACACACGATCGTACTGATCTGCGCTCTTATTTTGTAAGACAACATCCGGTAGCAGAATATGAAAAAAAACGGGGGGGGTTTTTGTTTCTGTTTTCTAGTGATTTTATTTTTAGTTTTGAGAAAAATGAAATCAATAAAAAACAAACAAAAAAACTACCGGTTTTTGATATTCTGCAAACGGAAGTTACCTTACAAAATAAGAGTGCAGATGAGGACGGTCAATCCGTGTATCTACGGTCCATTTGTTTTCACAACAAAAACAGCCAAGACACATAATGAGCCCAGAAAAATCAGATGCGGAGAAAGGCCGGCTCGGTTTGATGATGGCCGGCACCGCCCTATTATACACTGAATAAAAATATAAATGCAACACTTTTGTTTTTGCTCCCATTTTTCATGAGATGAACTCAAAGATCTAAAACATTTTCTATATAGACAAAATATGGGGCTAAAAGGTCCCATTAACTTCACCGACCTCCGCACAGTCCACGCAGATAATGCAAAGAGGTTTCAGGATCCAGGCAACCGCCAAAGAGTGAGTGATTTTATGTGTCACGACACTGCAACTGCAGACACATTTTATGCAAATAATCCTTCTTTAAAGGAGGCTACGGACATACGGCTGCTCTTCACAGAGTCACTGCAAGCGGCAGAAACATTAGAAGGATCAGAAGTACCAGCACCAGCAGCTGGAGAAGGGGCGAGTGAAGATCATTTGGGGGACAGTGACTTCAGCTCTGAAGAGGCACATAGCCCCATTCCATACCAAGACTCCCCCGATGCCTCGTCAGACGAAGAGTTCTACGATAATTTCAACGCTTAACATTAGGTTAGAATATATCAGATTTTGTTTTACGTTTTTTATTTTATTTGTCTTTATTTTTATTAGATCATAGATGTTTATTCATCCATGAGTTAAGAGATGGAATGACATGATGATACACACTCATGTACAGTAGGTGGCAGTATGCAACTAAAAGCTGTTTGCGATTAAAAGAGAGAAGAAGAAGACGACACACTTTACGCTTGACCCTTGGATCTTCACTGTGTTGATTCCTATACAGTCTATGGTTGATTCTTGGCTTCATTGAACAACAACAAACTTTTTCGAACTATCCATTTTATCCATTCACTATGTCACACGACACCGGTTCCCGTGGGTCTGGACGTCCTAGGAGGTACAGTTTCCGTCCATAGAACCAGCGAGCTAGCCTGTTAAGTGTAGTTGTGTGTCGTCTTTGCTAGCTTTCGCGCCAGTTTGGTTATACGGAATCTGTGGAATCTCAGCTTTCATATGATAACTAGTTTGTACAGGTTGCATGAAGTATACAATATTTCTACGGCGAGTGCGTTAGCACCCTGCCAACGGGTATATGGGGTTTATAAACATGCATGTGTGCCAAGTCAGTTTGAAATGTTAATCGCCCCCAGAGATCAATCGGAAGTCGGAACCGCCATTCAGTATCCCCGTTGGATCAGTAATACTGCATGCTTGACGCAGGTCTATTCAAATTGCATTCGGAGGCATTTTGATTTTTAAACACGGCATCAGTAACGTGCACTTGTTACAGCAGGAAAATAATTTTGACCAAATTAGTTGACAACTAATTCAGTCGTCCATTCGTTGGTGACGTCATCACGTGTGTTTCACAGGCAGTTAAGCTCCAACGTATCGGTCTTTTTATCGGTACAAGAGACATTTAAAACATATATATGTATTGCTACATAAACATTATATGATCTGAGATTACCACACAAATGTTATTTAGCATTTAAAATATAAATTTGAAGGTTGGATGTTTGTAAAAAATATGTTGTGTATATATTAATAATTTAAGATGTACATTTATTTATTTGTAGTACTTTCTATAATTATTGTGTCATTTGGTGGCATTGTTCGAAATTAAAATCAATGTTTTATGGCATAACTTAATTTAAACATGCTTAAAAGCTGTTTTATTCTGGAAAAAAAATTAAGCAATCTTAATGCCAAGCTTTTATTCTGAAAATCCTTCATGACGACATCCGGGGCTACCGTAAATGAGAACTGCCGTAAAGTACTTCCAGCAGCGACGTGCAGTCAGGGGAGGCAGAGCCTCACCTGTCATACTCCAATGTAATGGAAAAACAACTAAAGAAAAACTAAATAGTAATAATAATAACATGTCTCCACTGATCTGTGTTGTAAGTGTGATTTCTGTATGATTCCAATCGCTTTTTATAGTCAAAATCAGCAAATTGGCCGAGCTCCGCTACAACTCCTACATGGGAGCGATGAGGAGTGAGGCAGGAACGAGCTCTGCCTCACGTAAGCGCACAGTAACTGGCTGGAGCGCGGGCACTAATGTAGCGCGGGCACTTATTTTGTGAGCGCGCTCAAGCCAGTTACTGTGTGGTGAGGTGAGGCACAGATGAGCTCTGCCTCACCTCAGAATGCGTCACCCCACAGAAACTGGCTGGAAAGCGGGCCCTAAGTGCATGCCTGCACCATCTCACTGTATGTCACCAATGTAATGTTTGTAGATCCCTTTATTACATTTATCCTCGCCATCCATAGTCTCTAAATAACTTATTTCACGTATATATGATATTTAGGCTCGCTGGTCTCATCATACAACGGCAATGAAAGAAGCACCAGGAGAAGCAGCCATAACCTCTGCCGCACTGAAGGGGGCGCAAGTGAGCCCACAGGTTCTTGTTGCTACTGTTATTCTACGCAGAGACGGTAGACAAACAACAAACTACACTTTTGAAACTAGAGGAAGATAAGCAGGACTTTTACAAAAAAGTAATGGAGATTGTTGTCCAGAAGGATAGCATGGACTTCATCTTCCAGTCAAGGTAAGACCACAATTGTAATGAACATGGGATCTTACTAAGAAAGAACAATCCAATATTTAGATTTTGGGTATCCTTTTGTTGAACGGTCTGTTTAAAATGAATCGAAGCATCAGACTAAAAAAGCTTTTGAAAATAATCGAACATTTCGATTAAGGTCAAAATATAATATTTGTAAATCTGACTCTGAAAGAGTCAGTGCCTCACCAGCCATGAACCTCACCGCACGTCACTGACTTCCAGTATTATTAAAGTAACTATTAAAGCCGTTATAATGCATTAAATAAAAAGTGATGAAAGAGATAAGGAGGAGAAAAGGCGTGTGGAAGTAAGCAATGAATGTAAAATGTCGAAATCCTATGTTTAACGCGATGTCGGATATTGAAGACTAAGGCGGGGGCTCCCCCTTCTTCACAGCATGGAAGAAGATAAAAGGGGACGGCTGAGCACAGCTCGGCCTTGTTGGAGTCTACCGGACCAGGTCCGTCCTCCGCGCAGATCGTTTGGATATGGCTAGAGCGGGGTCGCTGTCCGGATCTGCCGATGACCGTTTCTTAGTTCTGAGGGAAAAGGAATTGTGTCCTAGACACTATTCTCTGTTAGCTGTACACAACTAGACTTTGCACTCCAATGGATTGTTTCTTCAAATAAGCACTTTATTACACAGTTCAACAAAGATACATCAATCTGATACTATACCACAAAGCGCCTTGGACTCCTTCTTCTTGAGTTCTCACCGTGACAAGCTCGTCAGTGTAAGATCCCAGTTGAAGAGAGCCTCGAGTACTGAATACATCCTGCTTATATACTGTTCCTAGCGGAGCCCCCACCTTCGCTGCTTTCTTGTGGTGTAATCTGCCGTTGCTACCCTAGCAACTCTTAGGTTAGCCTTCGGCGCGCTTTTGTTACTTCCTTATTTGCTTTCACTCACTTCCTTATCTGGTTTCACTCACAAGACTGCCCTTGTGAACTGTTGCGCCTGCTTGGTGGGTGATTTAGTGTGAGAATAATGAGTTCTGCAACCTTGTGGCTTATCAGTTTGGACATAGCAGGATGCCTCTGTTCTTAATCTGGTTGACCCCGCGTTTTTGTTGCACACAGTATTCACATAGTATATTTCCACTGAGGCTTCTCAGCAGTTGGACTTTAACACAGTACTGTACTTTTCCACTCAGACAGCTCAATGTCTTAGCTTTTCCATGATAGGCCCACTATATCTTATATTCACTGCCACATTTGCCTTATCTTTATCCTTCAGCCTCTCTCCTTCGCTGCAGCCACACCAGGGACAACGCCGGCTTTTGTCTCTTGATTACCTTCTGCTTGTTCTATTACCACGTTACTTAAATTACCCATTTGAACCTTCTCAGAGACTCCATTGGTCTCCTTATTTCAAGTTTCTCTCCTGGTAGCGAGAGGAGCATCACAGTTTTCTTCAGCATCAATTTGTGCATTTGATACAGATAATGGAGCAGATACTTTATGGCCTCATATACAGTAGGCTATAGCCCTTAAGGTCAAATAATGAGACACACCTTCAAAGAGAGCCCCCCACATATCAAATCCCAATTTAACCCCTGGACACGACCCGTATATTTTCGTAAGCCGTGTTTTCAACATTTTGCTTATTATTTAATTTAATTTGCTTACTTTAACATAATTATTCATGGTGGGGCTAAGCCATTTCTTGGTATGGCTGTAGCCTACCCCAGCCATACCCTGGCGCCACCACTGTATTTGTTAGACATAAAACATATTGTAGAAATCAGATTACAGGTGCAGCTCACAAAATAACTAGAATATCCATCCATCTTCTCCCGCTTATCCGTGGTCGGGTCGCGGGGGTAGCAATTCCAGCAGAGAGCCCCAAACTTTCCTTTCCCTGGCCACATCAACCAGTTCTGACTGGGGGATCCCAAGGCGCTCCCAGGCCAGCGAAGAGATATAATCCCTCTACCTGGACCTAGGTCTACCCCTTGGTCTCTTCCCAGCTGGACGTGCCTGGAACACCTCCCTAGGGAGGCGCCCAGGTGGCATCCTAACTAGGTGCCCGAACCACCTCAACTGGCTCCTTTCGACGCGAAGGAGGAGCGGTTCAACTCCGAGTCTCTCCCGGATGACCGAACTTCTCACCTTATCCCTAAGGGAGACACCAGCCACCCTGCGGAGAAAACCCATCTCTCCCGATTGTATCCGCGATCTCGTTCTTTCGGTCATGACCCATCCTTCATGACCATAGGTGAGGGTAGGAACGAAAATGGCCCGGTAGACAGAGAGCTTTGCCTTCTGGCTCAGCTCCCTTTTCGTCACAACGGTGCGGTAAAGCGACTGCAGTACCGCTCCCGCTGCTCCGATTCTCCGGCCCATCTCACGCTCCATTGTTCCCTCACTCGAGAACAAGACCTCGAGATACTTGAACTCCTTCACTTGGGGCAAGGCAAGGCAAGGCAAGTTTATTTATATAGCACTTTTCAACCCAAGGCAATTCAAAGTGCTTTACAAAAAATGAAAGAGATTAAGAAAATGGCATTTAAAATCAGTCATTAAAAAGAAAAGCTAATAAAATAAACATTAAAAGAAAAAATACATGGATAAAAGTTACAGTGCTGTCAATTAAACATTAAAAGAAAAAAGTACATGGATAAAAGTTACAGTGCAGTCTAAGATATGAATAGTTCAATTAAAAGCAGCGACAAAAAGAAAACTCTTCAGCCTGGATTTAAAAGTAGTCAGAGTTGTAGCGGACCTGCAGGTTTCTGGGAGTTTGTTCCAGATATTTGGAGCATAATAACTGAACGCTGCTTTACCATGTTTAGTTCTGACTCTGGGGACAGAAAGCTGACCAGTCCCTGAAGACCTGAGAGATCTGGATGGTTCATAATTTAGCAGGAGGTCAGAAATGTATTTTGGGCCTAAACCATTCAGTGCTTTATAAACCAGCAGCAGTATTTTGAAATCTATTCTTTGACACACAGGAAGCCAGTGTAAAGACTTCAGAACTGGAGTGATGTGATCCACTTTCTTAGTGTTAGTGAGGACTCGAGCAGCAGCGTTCTGAATTAGCTGCAGCTTCCTAATAGATTTGTTAGTGAGACCTGTGAAGACACCATTGCAGTAGTCGAGTCTACTGAAGATAAAAGCATGGACAAGTTTTTCCAAATCCTGCTGTGACATTAGTCTTTTAATCCTAGATATATTCTTTAGGTGATAGTAGGCTGATTTAGTAACAGTTTTAATGTGACTGTTGAAACTCAGGTCAGAGTCCATGACTACATCTAGATTTCTGGCTTTATCTGTTGTTTTGAACATTGCACACTGAAGCTCAGCGCTAACTTTTATACGTTCTGCCTTGGCTCCAAAAACCATTACCTCAGTTTTATCTTTGTTTAATTGGAGAAAGTTCTGACACATCCAGTCATTGATTTGTTCAATGCACTTACTCAGTGTTTGAATTGGAGCATAGTCTCCTGGTGAAATTGTTACGTAAATTTGTGTGTCATCTGCATAGCTATGGTAACTTATTTTGTTGTTCTTCATTATCTGAGCCAGTGGTAGCATGTAGATGTTAAAGAGAAGAGGCCCCAAGATGGAGCCTGGAGGAACCCCACATGTCATATTTGTCAACTCAGATGTGTATTTACCTATAGAAACAAAGTTGTTTCTGTCCTTTAAGTAGGATTCAAACCAATTCAGAACTGTTTCCGAAAGTCCCACCCAGTTCTCCAGTCAGTCTAGTAATATGCTGTGGTCAACAGTGTCAAACGCAGCACTGAGATCTAATAATACTAACACTGAAGTTCTGCAACTGTCTGTGTTTAAGTGGATGTCATTAAAGACCTTTACAAGAGCAGTCTCAGTGCTGTGGTTTGGACGAAAGCCTGACTGGAACACATCGAAACAGTTATTTAAATGCAAGAAATTACTCAACTGTTGAAAAACAACTTTTTCAATGATTTTACCTAGAAATGGCAGGTTTGATATGGGCCTGTAATTGTTCATTACTGAAGCATCTAGATTATTCTTTTTTAAGAGCGGTTTAATGACTGCAGTTTTCAGGGCCTGTGGAAAAATACCTGAGTGAAGAGATTTGTTTACTATATGAAGTAGATCTGAGGCCATGCAAGGCAAAACATCTTTGAAAAATCCTGTTGGAATAATATCAAGGCAGCAAGAGGAGGATTTCAGAAGTTGAATAATGTCCTCTAGGTTTTTATCATTAATCTGATGGAATTGTGTCATGATGTCTGAATTGATGTTAAGTAGTCTGTCGACGGTAGCAAACAAGGCACGTGCGTTGTTTTTGTTTTTGGTAATGATGTCAGAGAAGAACGATTGTCGTGCGTTTTTCAATTCCAAATTATAAAGGCCAAGTCTATCTTTATAGATTTCAAAGTGAACCTGGAGATTTGTTTTTCGCCACCTGCATTCAGCTTTTCGACACTCTCTTTTTTCTGTTTTCACGGTCATGGCCTTTCTCCATGGAGATATTTTCTTGCCAGACACTTCCTTTACCTTAGTTGGAGCAATGGCATCTATAACATTTTTAATTTTTGAATTAAAATGATCTACTAGCTCATTTACTGAGATGTTGGCAGGGGCAAGTGTGGAAGAGAAATTCTGAGTAAACATTTCCCTAGTATTTTCAGTTAAATATCGCTTTGTGGTTACCTCTTTTTGAACATTTTTGTGAACAGAAATAGAGCTCTCAAAGAAAACACAGGAATGGTCAGAGAGTGCAACATCAGTCACCACAACCTTAGAGATATTCAGACCCTTTGAGATAATTAAGTCCAGAGTGTGCCCCTTATTGTGCGTGGGCTCCGTCACATGCTGAGTCAGTCCATAGCTATCAAGAACACAAAACAGTTCTTTCCTGTTTCTATGATTCACTGCTCTTAATCTATTACCTATCAACACAGATATCGGCAAAGCTACTGGCAGGCAGGGCCCCGACATGTCCTGGAAAGAGTTGAGAGTGCCATACGCCCTTGAGCCTGGACCCATCACATATCAGTAAGAGTTTGTTGTGTTTTGTACACACACATCCTTATCAGGCTTCGGAGACTGCAGATGCCCCCTCGAAGGGAGGGGAGGTGGTCGACGTAGGCACGGTGATGGAGACGGGCTAGATGGTGCGGGGGTAGAGGACATGCTGCCAGGGGGGGAGGTGGTTGACGTAGGCGCGGTGATGAGGACGGGGGAGATGGTGCGCGTCTCCGCGGTGATTTTGGTGGGCGTCATTGAGGAGCGGGGGTAAAGGACATGGTGCCAGCCCTGCGTATCGCCTTCGTTTGGTCTTTGAACTCCAGGAAGGAATCGGTGCCAACCCTCTGTATCTCCTTTGTGTGTTCATCGATCTCCAGGAGGGTGGGCGAGGGTGAAAGGGTGAACGGAGTATCCTCAAAGGCGTTGACAGGGGGGGGGGCAGTGGAGACTCCTCCATGTGTCTCATATGTCTCCCATAATCAGAACATTCCTCAGGCGGGTGCAGTGATAATTCTTCAGGGTTTTCTGCGTGATGTGTTGTGTCTTTCTCATGTTTTGATTCCTCTTGCCGCTTGTCCTTGGCAGAGGGAACAGATTGATGACGCAGGCAGTTGAATATGTTAGAGATAAACAATTTCACTCCTGACTTGTTCAGGCAAACTCCATTTGCCTTGAAAAGATGTCTGAAATCCCAGAAAAAGTTAAAATTGTCAATAAAATGAACAGAATGGTCAGTACAGGCCGTTGATAGCCAGGTGTTCAGTGCAAACAATCTGCTGAATCTCTCCACTCCTCTTCTGACTGGCGGTAGAGGGCCACTGATGAACACCTCTGCATTTAGAGAGCTGGCAGTTTCCAACAAACATTTAAAGTCTTCTTTCAGCACTTCTGACTGTTGTTTCACAACATCATTTGTTCCAATGTGCAGTACCACATTCTTCACAATCGGATGTTCAGCCCCAATATGCAGGATCTTCTCAGCCAAGTCAGAGACCACATCCTTGGGAAAACAGAGTACTTTGGTGTTGTTCTTATTACACAGACCTTTTACATCTCTTACAGCAGAGTCACCCACAATCAGAGTTTCAGGCCCAGTCGTTAGCTTTCCCTCTAGCCTTTTACTTTTAGAGTAGCTATTGGTCCTTACCCTGCTGCGTGAAGAGGACAGGTTATCCAGGTCATCAGATCTCCGGTTCTCGGTCAGCGGAGCGTATCTGTTCTGGATTGGCACACTTGGTGGTTTAGGAGGATTGTTTGTAATTCTCCCTTTAGCAGCTGTCCACTGCTGTTTCCTAGTATGAATAGGGGTTGAAGAGGCGCTCTTCCTGGGTGATAACAATGCAGGCCAGCCGGTCGCATCACAGATTTCGGAGCTCTGGGCTCTGCCTGTTATCCGTCCTCCCAAATCCCATGGAAATGATTTACTCTTAGGCTTTGCACCCAGAGAGTTCCAGGGAGGACTACCACTTGTAGATTTATTACCCGGTACACAGCCCTCCTGTTCCTTGGAATCCTTGTAGCTGCTAACTAGCTGTGAGTTAGCATACCCTTCTCCATTACTTTGCAACACTGGTAAAGTCGTGTCATTCCCACGACATAGTCCATTCACTTCCACGTTAACTTCCAACCGTTGCATTTTCATTTCCAACACAGCTATCTTCTGTATAAGTTTCTGGAAGTCATCTGTAGAGAACGGAGGCATTTTGCTACCAACTAGCTTAAGCTAAATAGCAGTAGCCTACCAGGCTTTAGCTGTTGCTAGGCCACGCTATTGTAAGACTGACGTCGTCGTAAAAATGTTGAAATATGGCTGAAACCCTCCGTCTATTTACGAAGATGAACTGTCCCAGTGATAAGTTAATGTCCAGGAGCCGCTGCTCGAAGTTTTCAGAGAATAAGAATAGGAAAATCAGCATAAAAAGTAAGCAGAGGCAAGAGCAAGCAGAAAAGCGTCTGCACTGTAAGAAAGATAAGCCAAGGAAGGTCTCATTCCCTACTTGGAGTAATTAGAATATCATGGAATATATAACCTCTCTGTAAACCCGCTCCACACATCCGATCACTTCTTCATTTCATTCTCTCTACCCCTTTCCAAACATAACAAACTAATCTCTTCTCATCCTGCACTTGTCCACCGTAACCTTCGCTCCCTCTCCCCCTCTACCTTTGCCTCATCGGTGCTCTCAGCCCTCCCTTCCTCTGACTCGTTCCAACTCCTGCCTCCAAACTCTGCTGCAGAAACTCTCCTCTCTACTCTCTCATCCACTCTGGACTCTCTCTGTCCTCTCACATCTCGGCAGGCTCGTCAGTCCCCTCCTGCTCCCTGGCTAAATGATGCACTGCATGCTAATAGAACCGTCCTTAGGGCAGCAGAGCGGAAACGGTGGAAATCCAAACACTGTGACGACCTACTAACCTATCATGCTCTCCTCTCCTCTTTCTCTGCTTCGATCTCTCAGGCAAAAAGCACTTTCTTTCAAGATAAGATCCAATCTTCCTATTCCACTCCTAAAAAACTATTTTCCACCCTCTTGGATCCTCCAAAAGCCACTCCACCCACCTCACTTCTGTCAAGCGACTTTGTTACCCACTTTGAAAAAAAGGTTGATGATATTCGCTCTTCTTTTTCTGACTCACCTTTACTCACCGCTGGGTCACCCGACCCTCCTTCCACCAACACACTATCCTCCTTTTCCCCTCTCTCTCCAAGTGAGGTTCTTACCCTCATTACCTCTGCCCGCCCTACCACCTGTCCTCTGGACCCTATCCCTTCAAACCTCCTTCAGACTATCGCTCCTGATATTCTACCGTTTCTCACCCATTTCATCAACACTTCTCTAACTTCTGGTCACTTTCCAAACAGTCTCAATGATTCAAGAGTAAACCCTCTCCTAAAGAAACCCACTATCAACCCGTCTGATGTTATAAACTACAGGCCTGTCTCTCTCCTCCCGTTCCTGTCTAAATCACTTGAACGCGCTGTCTTTAAACAACTCTCCTGTTATCTCAATCAGAACAACCTTCTGGATCCGCACCAGTCTGGTTTCAAGGCAGGTCACTCCACAGAAACTGCTCTCATTGCTGTCACGGAGGAACTGCACACTGCCAAAACTGCATCCCTCTCCTCTGTCATCATCCTGTTGGACCTGTCTGCTGCATTCGACATGGTGAATCATCAGATCCTCCTTCGCACTCTCCAAAAACTTGGAGTTTCAGGCTCTGCACTTTCCATCCTCACCTCATACCTGAAAGACCGTACCTACAGGGTGACTTGGAGAGGGTCTGAGTCCGACCCTTGTCAATTAACTACAGGGGTCCCTCAGGGCTCTGTCCTTGGTCTCCTCCTCTTCTCCCTGTACACAAACTCGCTCGGATCAGTCATTAGCCCGCATGGTTTTTCTTACCACTGCTACGCTGACGACACCCAATTAATTCTGTCCTTTCCCCGCTCAGAGACCCAGGTCGTCGCACGCATCTCTGCTTGTCTAGCTGACATCTCTCAGTGGATGTCTGCTCATCACCTCAAGCTCAACCTTGACAAGACTGAGCTGCTCTTCCTTCCGGGAAAAGATTGTCCCACTCTTGACCTAACAATCAACATTGGCACCTCAGTTGTTTCCCCGACTCAGACTGCAAGGAATCTGGGTGTGACCCTAGATAACAACCTGTCCTTCACTGCAAACATCGCTGCTACAACCCGTTGCGGCAGATACACGCTTTACAACATCAGGAAGATACGTCCCCAGCTGACACAGAAAGCGACTCAGGTTCTGGTCCAGGCTCTCGTCATCTCACGCCTAGACTACTGCAACTCCCTCCTGGCTGGTCTACCTGCATTTGCCATCCGACCTCTGCAGCTCATCCAGAATGCAGCGGCTCGTCTGGTCTTCAACCTTCCTAAATTTTCCCACACCACTCCGCTCCTCCGCTCCCTTCACTGGCTTCCGGTAACTGCTAGAATCCACTTCAAGACATTGGTACTTGCTTACCATGCTGCGAATGGATCTGGCCCTTCGTACATCCAGGACATGGTTAAACCGTACACCCCAACGCGTGCACTACGCTCTGCATCAGCCAAACGACTCGCTGCACCCTCCCTGCTAGGGGGACCCAAGTTTCCATCGGCGAAAACACGTGGGTTTGCTGTTCTGGCTCCAGGATGGTGGAATGAGCTCCCCATTGACATCAGGATGGCAGATAGCTTGCACATCTTCCGGCGCAAACTGAAAACTCATCTCTTTCGACTTCACTTCGAGCGATAGAACTATTAACGAAGCACTTTTATACTAATAAAGGACTGGCTTATCTAAAGCCAGTTGAGTAGCACTTGAAATGTTTGGCTCTATGAAACCTGATGTACTTATATGATTCTGTTTTCTTCAAGGTTGTGTCTTCCTGGTCGAATGTACTTATTGTAAGTCGCTTTGGATAAAAGCGTCAGCTAAATGCAATGTAATGTAATGTAAATGTAATGTAATGTAATATATTGACTCCATACCATGTATTTTTGGGATTTTTGTATTATATATATTTGTTGAACGCGGAACAAACAATGAGGTATGGATATGTTTTTGGTATTATGTTATGCACTGACACAAGGTGTGTGTGTGTTAGGCAAAGCAATGACACCCAGGCTGCAGCAGAGGACGAAGTGGGCTATATATAGTCCCGCCTGGTGTCTGGCCAAAGTGTCCCCGGATCAGACCTCACGGCATACCGCAGCTACTGTGTTCTACTGATTCAACACAAGCTACCTAAAGAGGCAGTGGTGGAGTTCCAGGTAAGTGCTTCTGACCAGAGGTGGGAAGTAACTAAGTACATGTATTGAAGTACCGTTAGGACTGTCACGATAATTAATTTTGTTGGACGATATATTTTCCTGAAAATTATTGCGATAAACGATAATATTGTCGGCACCGTTGTAAGACCATTTTAGACCACTGACATAATGATAATATATAATAATAATTCAATTACATCCTTTCAAACAGAACTTTTTATTGAACATCCAACATTGCAAATTAATTGTGAAATAATATTCAAATATATAATAAATAAAACAAATTATAATTTTTTTATTAAAATCACACACAACCAAAACAATCAATTAAATTGAGTCAGGCTGAAAAACAGAGCTCTCTCTCATATCAATCAATCAATGTTTATTTATATAGCCCAATATCACAAATGTTACATTTGTCTCAGTGGTCTTCACAGTGTGTACAGAATATCAGTATGACAATACGACACCCTCTGTCCTTAGACCCTCACATCGTACAAGGAAAAACTTCCGGAGAAAACCCACAGTTTAAAGGGGAAACAATGGGAGAAACCTCAGGGAGAGATCGTTGAGACGTTGAGTGATAGCTATCACAGTAGTGTTTTTACTATCATCACTCATATATAACAATTATAATACACATACAGATGTAGCGCTCCATTTCAGACGCCTACCCGTGCGGGTCCGTGATCGGCACTGGGTGGGCCCCTGCTGAAAAGGAAAACCCCCCCCGCAGGATTTGAAACGCCCCCTTGATAAATACATTTAATTATAATGAAACCAGCTGCAATGGATCATGGATCCACCAGGGGGAGCCGTGATTAAAAAGCTGCCACACTGGAACTCATGTGAAATAAACAGCTGATCTACAGGTATCTGATCGGATATTTGTTAAGATCCATATGTCACGGATAGGATCATATTCTGTGCTAAATAAGAGACATGTAATCATTTACTAAACATCCCCATGTTTTTATTTAACAAAATAATGTTTAATTCACGTTGGCGTAAGTACAAAACCATCGCTATGTTTTTAGATCAGGAAATGCATCCAGGCTCAAACAAACGATTTTCAATCATCATCCTCACGATCATTTAATGTAGGCTATCATATGTTCGCAAGTTGAAATTAATGCACTACATTTAATCCACGTGAGTTTACAACAACAAAAATAATCGCTTTGTTTTTATATCACATCCGACCGGAGGAAAATGCAGCACGGGTCTCACTACTGATCATCCTAATCCCACGGGCAAACAATAATATGTACAGTGTTAATAGTTTACTGTATTATTAGTGTCTAATATTACTGGGGATTTCGGAATGGTAGCCTACTGGATTTTGATTTATTGTATCGGCTTCATATCGCAATATATTCCCGAAGTCTGAAATGCAAAAATGTCCCACATTAGGGCAATTCACCCTACATTTAATCATTCATACAAAATCATATTTCGTTTATTTTTAACGAAATAAATGTGGTTTAATCCACATAATTTACTGTGTTAATTGTTTACTGTAGTATTGTGCACATTACTTTCCGCTGCTTGTTGCACCTGGTTAGAAGCTAAACTGCATTTCGTTGTCTCAGTACCTGCAATATGTGCAATAACAATAAAGTTGAATCTAATCTTGAGCAGGAACAAATGTATTTAGGCTACTTAGTACATATCTGACATAAACGATTAAACACATTTGTGCATTCTTTAAGCCGAGTCCGGAGTTGGCGGCACATTAAAGTGTGCACCTGATTGTTTAACTTGAAGGTGCCTGATGACATTTAATCATTCAAACTAAATCATATTTCGTTTATTTTTAACGAAATAAATGTGGTTTAATCCACATAATTTAGGCCTACTGTGTTAATTGTTTAGTATTGTTTAACTTGAAGGTGCCTGATGTGAACATTTCCAGAAGAACTCTAGCTTGAATGGCCTTTGTATGTATACAGTAGGCCTAACATAGACGGCGCGTGAGGCGCAGGTTTGGGAAGGCTAAATAACTTTTGTTTTCATCTTACGCTGCCCGCCTCCGGCGTCTATAGAAAAGAGATCAACTCAGTGAAAGCACCATCTGCTGACCGATCAGAGCTCAGTGTGCGGAGTTTAAATCTATCAAGTCATATTACAGGACAAAGGAAATGCAGTTTAAACTGCCGTATGCAGAGAAGACGCCGACGTGTCGCACTTATCATTCATATCACACTGACATCACATCATCAATCAGATCATCGATCTCACATCGATATCACAATATTTCCTTATCTGAGTCAGCTTCTCGAGCCGTATCTGGCCGTGCAACACTTAGTTACATTGTCACATATACTGTATGCAGACGTATTATTTTAAGCAACACATTAAGTTGACGAAACACTCAAACTCAAATGTAATAAAGTCAGATCCCCTCGTGTTTTAGATGGGGCAGTATCATAAAACTGTTGTACGCTTTCAAACACTCGGTAGTTTATTTTTTAACGAGTTGTTCTGTATTCTCCTTGCAGGTGCAACTATGTGGCTTGTATCCTGGATTATATGTTTAAGTCATCATGGATGTTTAAAGTTCATATTTGTCTAATATTAGTTTACTTTTCATTAATGGAGTATGATGTTGCGCTGTCAGTACACTTGTCCCTGTTTGTGATTGGTCAAATGTAGCTAACCCCGCCCCTTTCACGTGAACGCGTTCTCAGCTGGAGAGAGAAACCCTGGCTTGATTTACCGAGTTGATAACCAGCGCCGTAGGACCGTTTAGCGAGATCGCGTTTGTTAGGGTTAGTTAAGATAACTCAAGCATATCCAGGGTCTGTTGAACTGGCTTCGTGGTACAGGGCACAGGTGGCTGCATAGCAGCGCTAATGTCAAAGACATTATATTTTTATTTTACCAGGATGCAGTTACACAAATATTTGGGAAGGCTTAGCCTTCCCTAGCCTCCAGCACCCGCCGCCCATGGGCCTACAGTATAGCCCAACCATGTACACCTTCCTTTTTTCCCGTCCAAAGTTTGAATTGGATAAAGGTAATGGTTATCGATGGTGCTTTTATAGCCTATTGTATAATAACTGTGTGATTTATATTGTTTTTCAAATGCATATGGCCACCCATTTACACTGCTCTTCCCGTCAAGAATATGAATAGAACTTAGTTAGATCACTTTACATTTCTGCAAATTAATTTTTAATCACACACGTCTTCCCGTCCCGAAAATGATAAATAAAATAAAAAGAGGAAACCATTTTCAAGTTCAGTTTTCAACGTTTTATTTAAAATGACTGACATAACACAGACACCATACTGTAGGCCTATCTGCTGCGGAAACGAGGACGAGCTATTTCGGGATCTGTTTTTCTGAGGCTCCTCAGTCTCTCATTTACCCGGCTCCTGATTAGGACACATCCTGGCGATTGTGTTTACAAACATTGACCAGACAGTTCACCAGCCCCCACCCCCCATGTTGCCTATGCTGTCCTGTGTTGCGAACTCTTTGTTTAAAACGAATTGGCCATCGGAATGTGTGGAGGAATTCTCCCAAGGGTCACATTCCACAGCTCTCCCCCCCCCCCACTCCTGTGATCTCCCATCCCCCAGTCTGTAGGTTTGTGTTTGCATATTTCTATCCCGTAATTCATACTGGTCCTCTCACGCACATACATTCTCCTTACAGTATACATACATAGGCTATATGAGTCCGTGTATCTACGGACCATTTGTTTTTCTTTATTAAAAAAGTAAACGGAAGAGCGTCTGAGAGGCGTTTTTGCCCTTTTGCTTGTTACCTTACTAAATGGTCTAATGGTCAGTGGAGCGAGGGGGGAGGCCCGCGAAACTCGCGTAAGTGATTTCAAAACAAAAAAAGCACTCGTTTGCTTGGAACAAAGAAAACGGCCAAGACACACATTGAGTCCAGAAAATGAATGTTATTAAGGGCTGTAAATATAATAAGCCTGTGTCTAAAATTGACAACAGGCTTATTATATTTACAGCCCTTAAGATACACTTTTGTGTTTAACAGCTGACCACTACCATGACGTACTTTGTTTTAGTAGATTTCGCATGAGAGCAAAATGTATAAATATGAGCATTACATTATATGAATATGAGAACAAAATGCATGAATGTGTGAGTAACAATATATGAATGTGTGCATTGAAATATGATAATATGAGAGCAAAATGTATGAATGTGTGAGTATATATACGTGTGTGAGAGTGAAAATGTATGTATGTAAAAGGAGAATATGTGTGTGAGAGTGAAAATGTATGTATGTAAAAGGAGAATATATGTGTGTAAGAGTGAAAATGTATGTATGTAAAAGGAGAATATATGTGTGTAAGAGTGAAAATATGCTGCATTTTGAATGTCTGATACTCCACCATTTCCACCGGAAATATCAAACATTTAATAAAAGTGAAAAACAATGAACAAGACTTATTCATCATAATTAATTATATTTATTTCGTTTGGATGTAGGATTTTTGACTTTGTTTAGAGCAGTGATCTTCTACTATATGAACATTTTGGACCCAAAATCACAAAAAAAAACGTAAAAACAGATTTTGAAAATGATATTATTTTTCATAGGTAACACAAACATACACAACGAAACCATTTAAAAGCTGGAAATATATACATGGGATGTCACTATGATAATGTGAAAGTTTGATTGAGGTAGCATGGGATTTCATTCGGATAAGGCAAAAGTGTTATTATAAATATAATACAAATATATATATATACACATTATGTACACAAATCTGTTTTTTCTGTCTTTATCTGTGCCACGCTTCAAAGCGGTTTCTGTCAATACGACACAGAGGGCAACATCACAGGTTCCTCCTCCTGCATGTCAAAAAATAAGCTTAAAGCTTGACTCACGTTCAGAGTTCTCTTCATCATAGTTGAATCTTCAAAACTCTAAATCTATCTAACTATATCTAAATTTTCAATGTTTGTCTGTCACTTTACTTCAATCCAGTCTCCCGCCGTCTCTCTTCGTCTCCCGCCGCCTGTCTTCGTATATCTTCGTCTCTCTCATTTCCCGCCGTCTCTCTTCGGTTCCCGCCGTCCCTCTTCGTCTCTTTTCGTCTCGTTTCATATCACTCCGTTTACCTGATTACCTCACCCCCTCCCTGGTAAATACATCCTGTTGAGCAGAATCTACAGTTTCCAGTATTTTCCGTTTCGTAAAATTATCAAATACGGCGAAGATATTAAAATATGTGCTTCCATTATTCATACTTCTGAAATATATCTGTATTAACTTTATATCATCGTATGTCCGTGTTTATTTTTGTCTGTTTATAGATGAGAGTAACACCTACGTCACTTCCAGGCAAAAATTACGGCCCCGCCCACTTTTGGGGGAAAACAACGCTGTCATTTGAATGGCGGTCAATACAAATTCTGAAGTTTTTGCCAATCCGATCAAATTTTTTTGAAAACCGTGGATTTTTGGATCTTCAAAGAGCTCGATTACGATTGCCAGTCAGGCAAACAATTACATTCGATCATTGGAAATCGACAATCCGTCTCGATATATGGTTAAATTAAAATCAGTAGGCGAGCCTGTAATTTCTCTAGCTGTTACTCTCATGAGCGAGGCGGAAAATAATAGTTTTAACATGCCAAAAAGCTGCTGTGTCGTTTATTGCACCTCAAACATAAAAAATAATCAAGAGTTCAGTGTTTCTGAACTTCCTCTAAGAACAAAGGACAGTAGCAGAAGAGCTCTGTGGCTTCAGGCTCAATCGCCATTCAAATGACAGCGTTGTTTCCACCAAAAGTGGGCGGGGCCGTAAAGTGACGTAGATGTTACTCTCATCTATGAAAATCGATAGCCTACTGCTATATTTAACCATATATCGAGCCCGATCGTCGATTTCTAATGGCTTAATGCAATTGTTTGCCTGTCTGGCCATTGGAATCGAGCTCTTTGAAGATCCAAAAGTCTCCGGTTTTCTTACATTTCTGATCGGATTGGCAAAAACTTCAGAATTTGTATTGACCGCCGTTCAACTGACAGCGTTGTTTTCCCCCAAAAGTGGGCGGAGCCGTTATTTTTGCCCGGAAGTGACGCATTTGTTACTCTCATCTATTGGGTCTTTTTGCATGAAACAAAGACTGGCATATAGTTTCAAGCCAGTACTTTCGACAGAAATACACATATACATCCTGTTGAGCAGGATCTACAGTTTCCAGTATTTTCCGTTTCGTAAAATGATTAAATGCGGCGAATATATTCAAATATGTGCTTCCATTTTTCATACTTTTGAAATGTATTAACTTTATATCATCGTCTCTCCGTGTTTACTGGGTATTTTTGCATGAAACAAAGACTGGGATATAGTTTCAAGCCAGTACTTTCGATAGAAACACACGGCAATGTTGTCCGACTGTTGTTATTATGCGGCACAGGTCATGTGATCTGATCACGCCGGCGTGACGGTTGACTCCAAAGGGTTAATATTAAATACATATAAGTATTTTTACAACTTCTATTTAGAAATACTGTTGTAATTATTGATGCATAAATGTGTTCATCCATTCAATGTGGCATCTGCTATAATGGGGTTAATGTATGATATTACTTAATAATACAATACATTATAATACATGATATGATAATTATATTTTAGTTGTATTCATTTCTTATTTCATAGTTTCTCATTATTATTATTTGTATCGCTCATCTTATTTTTGATTTTATTAATCTGTGTGAATCTGTGCTGTCCTGTTTTTCACTCTCACCCTGTTGCTGTTTGAACTACTGAATTTCCCCACGGGATTAATAAAGGTCCATCTTATCTTATCTTAATGTATAAATTGATTTACTTCAATCTACTGTACTGTGTAAAAACACCCCAACAATATTACAAGAAATATACTGCATAAAGCAAACTATATACTTTATTTGATCTAAAATATTGATGTTTTTTCATTATAGTAGCTTGTGAAAACCATACAGTAACACATAAGTGATTAAATGCTACAGTATTCAGCAGACACAACTGCAGAGCTGCAAACATTGCAAACAGTTGTCTTTGTGTATTTTGTGAATGAAGCGCCATCTCATGGTTAAATCTTGTAATTGAACAAATGGGGAAATTGGGCAACGCCCTCTAGCAATTTGGCAACACGCCCAGCCGCTGGCATCCGCTGGGCTTTTGACTTGGACACACCCACCTGAGTCTGATCTGGAGTGCTTCATCTGTAAAAGGAGAATATATGTGTGTAAGAGTGAAAATGTATGTAGGCCTATGTAAAAGGAGAATATATGTGTAAGAGTGAAAATATGCTGCATTTTGAATGTCCGATAGTCCACCATTTCCACCGGAAATATCAAACATTTAATAAAAGTGAAAAACAATGAACAAGACTTAACGTATTCATCATAATTAATTATATTTATTTCGTTTGGATGTAGGATTTTTGACTTTGTTTAGAGCAGTGATCTTCTACTATATGAACATTTTGGACCCAAAATCACAAAAAAAAACGTAAAAACAGATTTTGAAAATGATATTATTTTTCATAGGTAACACAAACATACACAACGAAACCATTTAAAAGCTGGAAATATATACATGGGATGTCACTATGATAATGTGAAAGTTTGATTGAGGTAGCATGGGATTTCATTCTGATAAGGCAAAAGTGTTATTATAAATATAATACAAATATATATATATACACATTATGTACAAAAATCAGTTTTTTCTGTCTTTATCTGTGCCACGCTTCAAAGCAGTTTCTGTCAATACGACACAGAGGGCAACATCACAGGTTCCTCCTCCTCCATGTCAAAAAACAAGCTTAAAGCTTGACTCACGTTCAGAGTTCTCTTCATCATAGTTGAATCTTCAAAACTCTAAATCTATCTAACTATATCTAAATTCTCAATGTTTGTCTGTCACTTTACTTCAATCCAGTCTCCCGCCGTCTCTCTTCGTCTCCCGCCGCTTGTCTTCGTATATCTTCGTCTCTCTCCATTTCCCGCCGTCTCTCTTCGGTTCCCGCCGTCCCTCTTCGTCTCGTTTCATATCACTCCGTTTACCTGATTACCTCACCCCCTCCCTGGTAAATACATCCTGTTGAGCAGAATCTACAGTTTCCAGTATTTTCCGTTTCGTAAAATTATCAAATACGGCGAAGATATTAAAATATGTGCTTCCATTATTCATACTTCTGAAATATATCTGTATTAACTTTATATCATCGTATGTCCGTGTTTATTTGTGTCTGTTTATTGGGTCTTTTTGCATGAAACAAAGACTGGCATATAGTTTCAAGCCAGTACTTTCGACAGAAATACACATATACATCCTGTTGAGCAGGATCTACAGTTTCCAGTATTTTCCGTTTCGTAAAATGATCAAATGCGGCGAATATATTCAAATATGTGCTTCCATTTTTCATACTTTTGAAATGTATTAACTTTATATCATCGTCTCTCCGTGTTTACTGGGTCTTTTTGCATGAAACAAAGACTGGGATATAGTTTCAAGCCAGTACTTTCGACAGAAACACACGGCAATGTTGTCCGGACTGTTGTTATTATGCGGCACAGGTCATGTGATCTGATCACGCCGGCGTGACGGTTGACTCCAAAGGGTTAATATTAAATACATATAAGTATTTAGAAATACTCTGTTGTAATTATTGATGCATAAATGTGTTCATCCATTCAATGTGGCATCTGCTATAATGGGGTTAATGTATGATATTACTTAATAATACAATACATTATAATATATGATATGATAATTATATTTTAGTTTTATTCATTTCTTATTTCATAGTTTCTCATTATTATTATTTTTATCACTCATCTTATTTTTGATTTTATTAATCTGTGTGAATCTGTGCTGTCCTGTTTTTCACTCTCACCCTGTGGCTGTTTGAACTACTGAATTTCCCCACGGGATTAATAAAGGTCCATCTTATCTTATCTTAATGTATAAATTGATTTACTTCAATCTACTGTACTGTGTAAAAACACCCCAACAATATTACAAGAAATATACTGCATAAAGCAAACTATATACTTTATTTGATCTAAAATATTGATGTTTTTTCATTATAGTAGCTTGTGAAAACCATACGGTAACAAATAAGTGATTAAATGCTACAGTATTCAGCAAACACAACTGCAGAGCTGTAAACATTGCAAACAGTTGTCTTTGTGTATTTTGTGAATGAAGCGCCATCACATGGTTAAATCCTGTAATTGAACAAATGGGGAAATTGGGCAACGCCCTCTAGCAATTTGGCAACACCCCCAGCCGCTGGCATCCGCTGGGCTTTTGACTGGGACACACCCACCTGAGTCTGATCTGGAGTGCTTCATCTGTATTCAGTAGTAAACCCAGGAATCTTTGATTGTTTCGGCTTATTATATCTAAACAATCTCCCCCAGGATAGCCCTGAAAGGTGATCAAATCCAAGCAGTGTGTATTATAGGAACATGTAGATGTGCGTGTGAGTTTTCAGCATTCAGGAGGATATGCAGCTACAGATGAAGCACTCCAGATCAGACTCAGGTGGGTGTGTCCCAGTCAAAAGCCCAGCGGATGCCAGCGGCTGGGGGTGTTGCCAAATTGCTAGAGGGCGTTGCCCAATTTCCCCATTTGTTCAATTACAGGATTTAACCATGAGATGGCGCTTCTATGGAAGCAAACAAGAGACAGAAGTATTCGAATTGTATTAGACACCGAATTTATAGCATTGAAAATAATGTATCTGAATGTTTTTGCTCCGAATTTACCTATGTGAAATAAAAATGTAAAAATTCAAGTGAAAAAAATTCGAATGTTCAAATTCAGATCCCAAAAATTCGACGTCAAAAAATTCGATGTCAAAAATTGCGATGCAGCATCATCCGGGCTACTCAGACAGGATAAGCAATCGAGCCCTAATGCAATCAAACTGACTTGGCCTATCAGAGCACGGCTTTGTCAGTCATGTGATCACAACAACCCGGGAGAAAAATGACGGAGAACAGCGGGGCTCGCCGCTCGGGTAAGTAGTCAGTTTGTGCTCTTTATTTTACAAGCAGTGAGGGCTCGACAGCATTTGTATCTTACATTAGCTAAATGAGTGAAGTAGCCTTGTGCCTTGCTGTTAGCAAGCTCCGTAGTTATCATTAATTGAAGTGAATCACAACGTTACCGTGTCCTTTTGTGTGTGTGTGGGGGGGGGACGGTTTGCAAAGTAACGTAACGATCACTTCGGTTAGATAAGTCAAGTAGACCATGCTACACTATACGAAATACTCTCTTACAAAAGCCCTGCATTTAAACATGTTAATGTTACTTTAGTAAAAGTATGCTAGTATAATTAGCAACAAGTGTTGTTAGAGTATTTAAAGTAGACACAAGTTATTCTATTATATTATATCATTTGATTTATTGTTATTACCGATGCACGAGTTGACTTAACTGTTGTAGTTGGAGCTCATTTGAACAATGAGCTAACTAATTATTACTTTCATAATGGTGTAATGTGCCGACTATTTTCTACATTAATAGATGAAGGTCTGGTTTGTTCAAAGTCTCAAACTAGTAGGACCAGAGCCCGAGAGACTCTAGGGCTCTGAGTAGGACATGCTGTCATAATTACCCAGAGTCCGAAGTGACACCTTTACAATGTTAAAGCTGTTGGATAAATGTAGTGACGTAAAAACTAAAGTATTCAAGTTAGTGTAGTGGAAAAGAGATAATGTTTTTTTTTTTAAATGTTACCAAAACAAAATCTCTTGTTTTGGACTGACAGTAATGATTCAAGAAATAGTAGATAAATAAATACACACACATCAATGTGTTGTGGATGGAACACAACAAATGGTGCTCTTACCTGTGATGCCTCCTCCAAACATTATAACCAGACTGTATCATTCAAACTATAAGTAACAGTTCTAGCTACTTGACTTCAGACAAACAATTCAAAAGACAAAATCAACACAATGTATTGAAAGACCAATCTTTATTTCTCTCCTTTTGTTTGTGTTATTAAACCCTGTCAATCTAAAAAACTGAGCAACTCAACAGTTAACTTTATATTTCTTATTGTCCAAAGCATCTATTACACTATTTGTTCCCCTCTCATATTCACAGGATGGATGATTAGAGACTTTGGGGGAGACCTCAGCTTTATGAACGTCCTGTCTGTTGCTTTGGCCGGAGAGGGCTGAGGGTCTTTCCCTCCTCGCAGGGAAAGACCCTGCAGACCTGATGGAGGAGGACTTACACCAGCTGCACCTACAGAACTTAGCCCATGCTGGGCATAGCTGTTACCACCTGCACAGGCCTAGCCTGTCAATTAACAGATTAACATTTAGTGTAACTTATGTATATTATTTCGTTTTTATTTTTTTTTTAAATGGTGATGGTTCATGCTTGATAACTTTTAGTTCACATTTCAATCAATTGTATTTGCACTCCTTTTGTCCGTTATTCTTACTGAAAATGTTAAATTACACATTCACATCTGACTGAAGATTGGTACCATTTATTTATGACGTTCCAAACTCGGCGGCACAAGGCACAAGTGATGTGAAGCTCAAAGTGCAAATGCATTTGATCAGCTGACTTTTTTTTTGCCAAACTTTATAGGCCTGACAATCACACTGTCTCTGTGCAACGTAAAACACAAAACAACACAAATGAAGTTTCTGTTAGACTACAAAACTAGTCAGTGTGCAGGTCTTTGTGTTACAATACAAGTGTCTCTTAGTGAATGTCCTGTACTGCTCTTAAATCTCATCACATCAGCTTTTCCTTTCCCTCTTGGATGTTCTTCTGGACCCTCAGAGAAAGAGAACATGGTGAAGCAGTCCTGTCTCTCAGGCGTGTCCTTTCCTAACAGAAATATCAAAAAACATATTATTGCTGAGCAAGTGTGTTATTTAAGAAAGAGGTGTGTTTGTTTGTTCATAAATATAATGATTTTTTATTTGAATGTGTTTTTTTAAATCCAACAGTGTACTACAAAGATAATCAGATTATGAATAAACTGTTCTAAATTCATCAACATTTAAATAAATATATTATTAAAATAATATTTAACTGTTATCAAAACTTAGTGCAACTGTGGAAGCTTGCTCTGTCCGGTTGTCTCACTGAGAGACAAAGGGTCGCAGCTCTCACTATGTGATGTTGCTTGGTAAAATGTAAATGTAACCTTTTGCTAAGAAAGTACACTCAACATCACTGATGTGTAGGGGATCTAGTATTCAGCCATGTTTAATGGCATGTATATTAGTGTATTGGAGTCATTACTTTATACATTCTTTGTAAAGCATGAAAAAGGTGTACCTTGGAATCCGTGCTGAAGTTCTCTGCTGCTAGGACTCCAGATCTGTCTCCTCCTCTGGTCCAGGTCTGTCTCTCCTCCTCTGGTCCAGATCTGTCTCTCCTCCTCTGGTCCAGATCTGTCTCTCCTCCTCTGGTCCAGATCTGTCTCTCCTCCTCTGGTCCAGATCTGTCTCTCCTCCTCTGGTCCAGGTCTGTCTCTCCTCCTCTGGTCCAGATCTGTCTCTCCTCCTCTGGTCCAGATCTGTCTCTCCTCCTCTGGTCCAGATCTGTCTCTCCTCCTCTGGTCCAGGTCTGTCTCTCCTCCTCTGGTCCAGATCTGTCTCTCCTCCTCTGGTCCAGGTCTGTCTCTCCTCCTCTGGTCCAGATCTGTCTCTCCTCCTCTGGTCCAGGTCTGTCTCTCCTCCTCTGGTCCATATCTGTCTCTCCTCCTCTGGTTCAGGTCTGTCTCTCCTCCTCTGGTCCAGGTCTGTCTCTCCTCCTCTGGTCCAGATCTGTCTCTCCTCCTCTGGTCCAGGTCTGTCTCTCCTCCTCTGGTCCAGGTCTGTCTCTCCTCCTCTGGTCCAGATCTGTCTCTCCTCCTCTGGTCCAGATCTGTCTCTCCTCCTCTGGTCCAGGTCTGTCTCTCCTCCTCTGGTCCAGATCTGTCTCTCCTCCTCTGGTCCAGATCTGTCTCTCCTCCTCTGGTCCAGATCTGTCTCTCCTCCTCTGGTCCAGCCTGTCTGGATCACCTTAAGGACACTTTGAACAAACAGATGTAAAGTTACATGCATGGGTTACAGACTTCTTTCCATGCAAACAACTTTTTATCTTCTTTTAAAAACAGGTCATAATCTTATTGTTATACTTAAGAAATGGCTGGATATCACAGTCCTTATACTGTATCAGTTTGATTGAGTAGTATTGTGTAGGTCCTTTTTATTTTACTGTTACTTTGGATGAGTTTTTCACGAGTCAGTCAAATTAATTTGTTTTCATGCCATATTCATATGTATCACACACGTAAGGGTAAGACACAAACCTATTGAACAAATGCAATGCAATGGATAAGCTTAATTTCCACTGAAGTCACAGATAACGTCATATATCATATTTAAACAAATCATTTCCTTGTCACTAAAGCATTGACTACGCTATTCATCGTCCTTAAATGCAGGAATTAAGTTACATGTTCTGTTCTACAGCCACGATGAGGCTATTTCTCAAGTGTGAGGATAATACAATTAAAAGAGGCATTGGTAATAATATTAAAAACAACAATGTTTGGGTCGTTCGTCGGATAGGCGGTTAGCTGCAATAAATAACTCCAGTTCAACAAACCATATTACAATATCTAAGGGAGCGTTATTTCTGGGCCATCTTGAAATGTGACGTTCATATTTTAAAGATACACATATTTCATTGTGAGGTTGATTTAATATACACTAAGCCTCTCTTCAACAATACGTTGACGTTAGCTAGTCTATTTTATGCTATAGTAGAGCATAGCGAATTTAAATGAACCTTAACAATGCATACAGTAACCTAAATAGCAAACTAACTATCTAACGTACAAAGATGACTTTATTTTAGCAACCTCGCACAGAAGCCTTTTGGTATACAGTAGCATCCCACTTAATGTTTTACACTCTTGGATGCTACGCATAGCATCGTTAGCACAGATGGAGCTACGATTGCTCAAACGCTAACCCAACTCTAAACATTCATTAACGTTAGCTTAATAAAAACACCAGTAACATAACATAAAGTACGCAGGGTTGACTTACCGAAGAAACTGCATTCATGGACGGTCTGTTTCAACGGCAGATAAATCCTATATTTGCATGACGAATAGTCCACCAGGAGCCAACACAACAAACACTGCCGAGTTCAAGTAGTGTTCTCCTCATGAGCTGAGCCGCTGTAGCATCACGGAGCTAACGGAGCTAGCAGAGAGGAGCTAGGAGCAGCAGCCCCGTTGTCATGAAGGGGGAATCTAACTATATACAGAATATGTTTTTGTAGATCCAGGCTAGAAACATGTTCATTTTCTGATGTTAAGTTGGACATTTTAACAAAGGGTCTACGGGAATTGCTCCCATCTGCATCCATCGCCTACAGTTTGCAGCATTGGGCTTCACCGCACTGTCCCGGGGTTTGCCGCTTGGCTTTGATAGGCCAGAAGTCGGTTTGATTGCATTAGGGCTCGATTGCTTATCCTGTCTGAGTAGCCCGGATGAGGCTGCATCGCAATTTTTGACGTCGAATTTTACACACCGAATTTTTTTACATCGAATTTTAAACACCGAAATATTTGACGTCGAATTTTTTTCACTTGAATTTTTGGGATCTGAATTTGAACATTCGAATTTTTTTAACTTGAATTTTTACATAGATAAATTCGGAGCAAAACAAATTCAGATTCATGATTTTCAAAGTAATTATTTTCAATGCTATAAATTCGGTGTCTAATAAAATTCAAATACTTCTGTCTCTTGTTTGCTTCCATACACTTCATTCACAAAATACACAAAGACAACTGTTTTTAATGTTTACAGCTCTGCAGTTGTGTTTGCTGAATACTGTAGCATTTAATCACTTATGTGTTACTGTATGGTTTTCACAAAATACTATAATGAAAAAACATCAATATTTTAGATCAAATAAAGTATATAGTTTGCTTTATGCAGTATATTTCTTGTAATATTGTTGGGGTGTATTTACACAGTACAGTAGATTGAAGTAAATCAATTTATACATTAAGATAAGATAAAATGGACCTTTATTAATCCCGTGGGGAAATTCAGTAGTTCAAACAGCAACAGGGTGAGAGTGAAAAACAGAACAGCACAGATTCACAGATTCATAAAATTAAAAATAATAATAATGAGACACTATTAAATAAGAAATGAATAAAACTAAAATGTAATTATCATATATTATAATGTATTGTATTATTAAGTAATATCATACATTAACCCCATTATAGCAGATGCCACATTGAATGGATGAACACATTTATGCATCAATAATTACAACAGAGTATTTCTAAATACAAGTTGTAAAAATACTTATATGTATTTAATGTCAACCGTCACGCCGGCGTGATCAGATCACATGACCTGAGCCGCATAATAACAACAGTCCGGACAACATTGCCGTGTGTTTCTGTCGAAAGTACTGGCTTGAAACTATATCCCAGTCTTTGTTTCATGCAAAAAGACCCAGTAAACACGGAGATACGATGATATAAAGTTAATACATTTCAAAAGTATGAAAAATGGAAGCACATATTTGAATATATTTGCCGCATTTGATCATTTTACGAAACGGAAAATACTGCATTAAAAATGCAGCATATTTTCACTCTTACACACATATATTCTCCTTTTACATAGGCCTACATACATTTTCACTCGCACACACATATATTCTCCTTTTACATACATACATTTTCACTCTTACACACATATATTCTCCTTTTACATACATAGCCTACATTTTCACTCTCACACACGTATATATACTCACACATTCATACATTTTTCAATGCACACATTCATATATTGTCACTCACACATTCATGCATTTTGTTCTCATATTCATATAATTTAATGCTCATATTTATACATTTTGCTCTCATGCGAAATCTACTAAAACAAAGTAGCCTATGTCATGGTAGTGGTCAGCTGTTAAACACAAAGGTGTATCTTAAGGGCTGTAAATATAATAAGCCTGTTGTCAATTTTAGACACAGGCTTATTATATTTACAGCCCTTAATAACATTCATTTTCTGGACTCAATGTGTGTCTTGGCCGTTTTCTTTGTTCCAAGCAAACGAGTGCTTTTTGTTTTGAAATCACTTCCGCGAGTTTCGCGGGCCTCCCCCTCGCTCCACTGCATTAGACCATTTAGTAAGGTAACAAGCAAAAGGGCAACAACGCCTCTCAGACGCTCTTCCGTTTACTTTTTTAATAAAGAAAAACAAATGGTCCGTAGATAGACTCATATAGCCTATGTATGTATACTGTAAGGAGAATGTATGTGCGTGAGAGGACCAGTATGAATTACGGCATATAAATATGCAAACACAAACCTACAGACTGGGGGATGGGAGATCACAGGAGTGAGGGGGGGGGGAGCTGTGGAATGTGACCCTTGGGAGAATTCCTCCACACATTCCGATGGCCAATTCGTTTTAAACAAAGAGTTCGCAACACAGGACAGCATAGGCAACATGGGGGGTGGGGGCTGGTGAACGGTCTGGTCAATGTTTGTAAACACAATCCCCAGGATGTGTCCTAATCAAACCAAAAGAGAAAATGCAGATATCATTCTCTCTCTCGACTCGCTGGTATCTCGAGCTGAGCACTCATTGGTGTTCATACTGCTCACAGGCTGGGCTGCTGTGGATATCTAGTGTATTTATACTGTTTTTTATAAATGTGATTTAATCCACATAATTTACTGTGTTAATTGTTCACTGTAGTATTGTTTAACTTGAAGGTGCCTGATGTGAACATTTCCAGAATGTATTGTCTTAACTTTTTAAATGCCTCTGTGATGTGCTGCTACCCAAATGATTGTGGGTGACTCTGCTGTAAGAGATGTAAAAGGTCTGTGTAATAAGAACAACACCAAAGTACTCTGTTTTCCCAAGGATGTGGTCTCTGACTTGGCTGAGAAGATCCTGCATATTGGGGCTGAACATCCGACTGTGAAGAATGTGGTACTGCACATTGGAACAAATTATGTTGTGAAACAACAGTCAGAAGTGTTGAAAGAAGACTAAATGTTTGTTGGAAACTACCAGCTCTCTAAATGCAGAGGTGTTCATCAGTGGCCCTCTACCGCCAGTCAGAAGAGGAGTGGAGAGATTCAGCAGATTGTTTGCACTGAACACCTGGCTTTCAACGGCCTGTACTGACCATTCTGTTCATTTTATTGACAATTTTAACTTTTTATGGGACCGCAGACATCTTTTCAAGGCAAATGGAGTTTGCCTGAACAAGTCAGGAGTGAAATTGTTTATCCCTAACATATTCAACTGCCTGCGTCATCAATCTGTTCCCTCTGCCAAGGACAAGCGGCAAGAGGAATCAAAACAGGAGAAAGACACAACACATCACGCAGAAAACCCTGAAGAATTATCACTGCACCCGCCTGAGGAATGTTCTGATTATGGGAGACCTATGAGACAAATGGAGGAGTCTCCACTGCCCGTCACCCCCCCCCCCTCCCCCCTGTCAACGCCTTTGAGGATACTCCGTTCACCCTTTCACCCTCGCCCACCCTCCTGGAGATCGATGAACACACAAAGGAGATACAGAGGGTTGGCACCGATTCCTTCCTGGAGTTCAAAGACCAAACGAAGGCGATACGCAGGGCTGGCACCATGTCCTTTACCCCCGCTCCTCAACGATGCCCACCAAAATCACCGCGGAGACGCGCACCATCTCCCCCGTCCTCATCACCGCGCCTACGTCAACCACCTCCCCCCCCTGGCAGCATGTCCTCTACCCCCGCACCATCTCGCCCGTCTCCATCACCGTGCCTACGTCGACCACCTCCCCTCCCTTCGAGGGGGCATCTGCAGTCTCCGAAGCCTGATAAGGATGTGTGTGTACAAAACACAACAAACTCTTACTGATATGTGATGGGACCAGGCTCAAGGGCGTATGGCACTCTCAACTCTTTCCAGGACATGTCGGGGCCCTGCCTGCCAGTAGCTTTGCCGATATCTGTGTTGATAGGTAATAGATTAAGAGCGGTGAATCATAGAAACAGGAAGCGCTCAAACGTTTGTGTGAGTGTATCTAATTTAGCAGTGATTCCATGTCAGCCACAGCTTGTTACAAAAAACATGACTGATAGTGTGTTTAACAAACTTAAACTAGCTTTATTAAATGTCAGGTCTTTGGCAGGAAAAACATTTTTAATCAATGATTTAATCACTGAGCACAATCTCGATTTTATGTTTTTAACAGAAACTTGGATTGAACAAAATAACAGTGCAGCTGTTCTTATCGAATCAACCCCTCCCAACTTTAGTTTTATGAGTCAGGAAAGAATGCATAAGAAAGGGGGTGGAGTTGCTATTCTGTTCAATGATTCCCTTCAATGCAGGAAGACATCGTATGGAAACTTTGATTCTTTTGAATATGTGGCCCTTCGGCTGAAATGCTCCTCTCGAGCTCTGTTCCTAAATATCTATAGACCACCCAAATACTGTGCAAGCTTTTTTGATGACTTTACTGAACTGCTGTCTATAGTGTGTATTGACTTTGACCGTCTAGTCCAGGGGTGCCCACACTTTTTGGGCTGGTGAGCTACTTTTGAAATGACCAGCTCACCGAGGTCTACCAACCAAAAATAAAATCCCAAATTGCAAGGGTTGCTGAATAACACCTTTTATTTATACATGGGATAATAGGGCTGCAACAAACGACTCATTTGATAATCGATTAATCTATCGATTAATGAAACGATTAATCGACTATTCAGACTATTACTGTATGCCTTGCACAATTTCTCAAACGCTCTTATTTAGCCATCAACTTTTAGATTTAGCTTGAGGTTGTTTTAGGCATGTGGAAACTAACAAGCCAATAAAGATGAATACTTGATTCAAAAATACATATATTATTAAATTAACAAATTGTTTACAAAACTAACATTGCTTTTTATTTAAATAAAATAAATAATATTTCGCATCAAAAGAAACAACAATGTTTTAACAAATCCTATTAAATAATGTGATGACAGAACTGTGAACAGAATAGCTGAAACTTTAACAAAATAAAGAGTAACTCAGTTTCCTCTAATCATTAACTCCATGTTTGTATCATGAGTTAACTCCGTGTGGTGCTGCTAGCATACAGAACACCTGACGTGGAAACGTTACTCGTGGATGGGGCTACAGAGCTACTAGAAAGACAGTGGAACCCGGTGCATTCCTCCGTCTGAATGTGGTGCACTTTTGATAAATGTTTCGACACATTGCTCGTGTTCCCGCCCTCACATGCTGAACTCTCTCTTGGCAAGGAGCATTGTCCTCCTCAAGACGGGTAACATGTAACCACACCTTGGAGCGCTTCTCTCCGCCATCCCCTCCGTGTGTTTCTGCATGTAGCAGCCGCGTGTGTGTAAACTGCCCCGCCCCCTCGCGCACAGAAGGGAGAGAGAGATCTCGTCTGGATTGGAAAGGTCGAAAATACACCGACATTTGTTTGTCTTTGTGCATATTAGAAACGAGTTGGCGACACTAAGATTGCGAGATAATGTTTGTGTAGCAATAATACAGACCTTTCTCAACTCGCTACTCGGAGGGAAGTCGCTGTCATATGCCTTGTGAACACTCCGATAATGCCTCTCCACGTTACCTTTCTTTGGCAGAGCGACGCTTGCTTTACAAATAAGGCAAAGAACCTTTGAATGTGACATCACAAACAAATATTCTTCCTCCCATTCTGGGTGGAAGTGGTATGTCTTTAGCTTCTTGCTCGGTCCCGCACTCATTTGGTTGTTTGTCTCTTTAACTTAATTTGAGTTTTCCCGGCACTTGACTGATTTTGTATCGCTTTGCATTCTGGGTTAACAGACTGGAAAGCGATAGGTCGCTTTTTCTGTCAATCAAGTAAACTCCTGAATTAAGTGGCAGGGAGGCCAAGGGAGGAGGGATCAAAACCTGTTTTGTCTATTTTAACGGAACACGATTTTTTTTTTTAAGAATGACTCGCGATCTACCAGCATTGCCCCCGCGGGCGACCGACGTACTGGGCACCTCTGGTCTAGTCATTGTTGGTGATTTTAACATCCATGTTGACAACCCCCAGGACAGAGGGGCTAAAGAACTGTTTTGTGTTCTTGATAGCTATGGACTGACTCAGCATGTGACGGAGCCCACGCACAATAAGGGGCACACTCTGGACTTAATTATCTCAAAGGGTGTGAATATCTCTAAGGTTGTGGTGACTGATGTTGCACTCTCTGACCATTCCTGTGTTTTCTTTGAGAGCTCTATTTCTGTTCACAAAAATGTTCAAAAAGAGGTAACCACAAAGCGATATTTAACTGAAAATACTAGGGAAATGTTTACTCAGAATTTCTCTTCCACACTTGCCCCTGCTAACATCTCAGTAAATGAGCTAGTAGATCATTTTAATTCAAAAATTAAAAATGTTATAGATGCCATTGCTCCAACTAAGGTAAAGGAAGTGTCTGGCAAGAAAATATCTCCATGGAGAAAGGCCATGACCGTGAAAACAGAAAAAAGAGAATGTCGAAAAGCTGAACGCAGGTGGCGAAAAACAAATCTCCAGGTTCACTTTGAAATCTATAAAGAGAGACTTGGCCTTTATAATTTGGAATTGAAAAACGCACGACAATCGTTCTTCTCTGACATCATTACTAGGGCCGGGACTCGATTAAAAAAATTAATCTAATTAATTAGAGGCTTTGTAATTAATTAATCGAAATTAATCGCATTTTTAATCACATATAAATATTTGACCTGAGAACAGTGAGAAGCAATTTTTTTCACATGGATTTTAGTATACCATTAGGCATAGCCGCGGGAAGTAGGGGTGCTGGGGGTGCTGCAGCACCCCCTGTTGGCGAGTGGTGTACATTTGAAAAACTGAGTGACCACCTAAATAAAAATGATTAAACTACATAAAATAGTTATGATTTTACTTAAAATAAAATTAGCTGTATACAGTAGCATATAATAGTCATAGTATATATTTGTATATATCAGGTGGCTTGAATTCATTTTCCAAATAAGTAAAATCCGAGTCATCTAGGTCGTAGGTCTTGGGAGAGTGACGTAATTGACGCGACACACACACTGCAGAGTAACAACTTTCTAGAATGGCGCAAAAAAGGATTTTGGATTTTTTTTCTCCAACAAACAACCCAATAAAAAGAGTGGACCACCAGCTACTCCTCAGCCCACCACCTCTACAACTAGAGTAATATATATAAATGATCCATTATCTCATTACATTTGCGCATATTTTAACACATTTCAGGAACCGAAATCTGAACTTTGGATAAAGCCAGGTTCAAAATTCTCGTTTCATTTTGTAGTCATATTAGCATCTACTGTAAGGCTTTCACCGAAGGGATTTTGGATATCTCTCTTTATCACTCCATAAATCAGAAAATATTGTCAACAGCCCTAAAATATCAATTTTCGCCATGTTTCTACGTATACAATCTTATATAATTCAGGCTATGAATGACATATGAACAAACCCTTCTGTAAAAGCCTTCATAATATTGATAGGAATATAACTGGAAGGTCTGGTGTATGTAATTGCAACTGAAGTGGAAATTTCGGACTCAGAGTAGGAGAAAAAACTCATTTTGAGAAAACGAACTTTAAAGATTGCAGTGAGGCGCTAGCTAAACCCTCTGTTCTTTGGATGACAGCTTGCGCCTCGACGCACTCCGTGAAGGTATTTCATGTTCGGGGTCATTTGTGTTTTGTATAACCTTGCTTCGTGCAAGTAACAATTGTTGTTGTCTTCTCTGTGAACGTTTTTTTCCGCCGTTCTTTTGCCATTTTGAGATTTACATTTCTAGTGGAAAGCTAATCAGGAAGTGTTTTAGCACACCACGTGATGCATCTGAACGAATCACGTTGTCAGAAATTGACACCAGCCAATGAGATTTCGTTTCTTGGTTTAAGACCCTTTTGTACTTTCACGATTGGTTGCTGATACAAAGGAAATGACCATATTTGGATCCGATGAGATCATTGTGCAGGAGAGACGGAGCTTTTCCAACGATGACATTGTGCAAACAGCGATCGCGGTACTTTATGTTACGTTAGAAATGCTAACTTTTGGTGAATTTAGGAGAAATATACAGATGCAAATAGACAAACTATAGTAAAATGAACACTTAAATGTGTATTTTGTACGTTTTCCTTCCAAAAGCCTGAAAGAAAACATGTTATGGAATCAAAATAGCACAACATCTAAAAATTGACCAGTGCATGAAAAACGATGTTTTTGCCTGCCGTGTCTCGCCTTTAACAAACAATTTATGCGGCTCGTATCGCTGACAACCGGGCCCGGCACCGCCTTTTAAAAAAAAATGTAAACGGCTCCATCCCCACTTTTGGCAGCACCCCCTGAGCAAAATGACTTCCCGCGGCTATGCCATTAGGCGCATTCACACCGCAGTACTTTTCCCACAAAGGTTCATGAGAACTCTTTGAACCTGGGGGAGGATTAGGCAAATGAAGCCGCTGACGTCACTTCTTCTTCTTCTGCTTTACTGGCAGGCCGCAAACCACTTCACGGCGTATACTGCCGCCCAAAGTCCCCGGCCGGAAGTCCCCGGAGTTGGGGACTGGCTTCAGTAGAAGCTGCTGGGAGTCAGCTTCTACTGAAGCCTTCCGAGTAAATCGCCAGAACCTCCTCATCTCCACCGCTCCCATGTTTTATTTTGTGTTGCCATAAGTTAGTCTCTCTGCGTTTCTGCGCTGGGCTAATGCTAATAATGCTAATGCGAGGATATGGCGACAATGGCGGCTTCACAAAACTTTTTGGGAGTTTTACGGGGCGTGGTTTGCAATCCGCCCAGCCAATCAGACATATAGCTCTCTTCTCACAAGAGAGCCGTACGAAAGTCCCTGCTCTCTAGCAGGGACTTTCGTGGGGTGAACTAATTTTAGTACCGGCTCTTTTTGGTGTGAACGCGATAAAAGAGGCTAACGTCCACGCTAGCTGCTATATGTTTTGCATTTAGGTGATACTTGAGGCTTGATGTGCTGCGGTGATATGCGAATTCCTTTTTGCATAATTTGCACACAACCGTGCTCTTATCGACGCTTCCATCCGTCCGTTTTTTAAAACAACATTTCCCACTGTTGTTCACTGTGGTTTGTTGTTGTCTGAAGTCATGAACGTTAGTTGGTGCTCCAGTATAATCGGTACGCCTGAAACTCATCCAGTGAGAAACGTTCCGCGGTGCAAAAATAAGTGCGATTAAAATGCGTTAATTTTTTTAACGCGTTAATTTTTGTGTAATTAATTAATCTTAATTAACGCGTTAAAGTCCCGGCCCTAATCATTACCAAAAACAAAAACAACGCACGTGCCTTGTTTGCTACCGTCGACAGACTAACTAACCCCCCAGTGTCAGTAGCCTCTGAATTTCTATCCACCAGGGCGTGCAATGAATTTGCCTCCTTCTTCACTGACAAAATTCAGAAAATCAGACAAGCAGTCAGTGCCTCTGCATCAGGAACAGCAAATGTGTTGTCCCTATCTCCACTTAACATCAATTCAGACATCATGACACAATTCCATCAGATTAATGATAAAAACCTAGAGGACATTATTCAACTTCTGAAATCCTCCTCCTGCTGCCTTGATATTATTCCAACAGGATTTTTCAAAGATGTTTTGCCTTGCATGGCCTCAGATCTACTTCATATAGTAAACAAATCTCTTCACTCAGGTATTTTTCCACAGGCCCTGAAAACTGCAGTCATTAAACCGCTCTTAAAAAATAATAATCTAGATGCTTCAGTAATGAACAATTACAGGCCCATATCAAACCTCCCATTTCTAGGTAAAATCATTGAAAAAGTTGTTTTTCAACAGTTGAGTAATTTCTTGCATTTAAATAACTGTTTCGATGTGTTCCAATCAGGCTTTCGTCCAAACCACAGCACTGAGACTGCTCTTGTAAAGGTCTTTAATGACATCCACTTAAACACAGACAGTGGCAGAACTTCAGTGTTAGTATTATTAGATCTCAGTGCTGCGTTTGACACTGTTGACCACAGCATATTACTAGACCGACTGGAAAACTGGGTGGGACTTTCGGAAACAGTTCTGAATTGGTTTGAATCCTACTTAAAGGACAGAAACAACTTTGTTTCTATAGGTAAATACACATCTGAGTTGACAAATATGACATGTGGGGTTCCTCAAGGCTCCATCTTGGGGCCTCTTCTCTTTAACATCTACATGCTACCACTGGCTCAGATAATGAAGAACAACAAAATAAGTTACCATAGCTATGCAGATGACACACAAATGTACGTAACAATTTCACCAGGAGACTATGCTCCAATTCAAACACTGAGTAAGTGCATTGAACAAATCAATGACTGGATGTGTCAGAACTTTCTCCAATTAAACAAAGATAAAACTGAGGTAATGGTTTTTGGAGCCAAGTCAGAACGTATAAAAGTTAGCACTGAGCTTCAGTCTGCAATGTTCAAAACAACAGATAAAGCCAGAAATCTAGGTGTAGTCATGGACTCTGACCTGAGTTTCAACAGTCACATTAAAACAATTACTAAATCAGCCTACTATCACCTAAAGAATATATCTAGGATTAAAAGACTAATGTCACAGCAGGATTTGGAAAAACTTGTCCATGCTTTTATCTTCAATAGACTGGACTACTGCAATGGTGTCTTCACAGGTCTCACTAAAAAATCTATTAGAAAGCTGCAGCTAATTCAGAACGCTGCTGCTCGAGTCCTCACTAACACTAAGAAAGTGGATCACATCACTCCTGTTCTGAAGTCTTTACACTGGCTTCCTGTGTGTCAAAGAATAGATTTCAAAATACTGCTGCTGGTTTATAAAGCACTGAATGGTTTAGGCCCAAAATACATTTCTGACCTCCTGCTAAATTATGAACCATCCAGATCTCTCAGGTCTTCAGGGACTGGTCAGCTTTCTGTCCCCAGAGTCAGAACTAAACATGGTAAAGCAGCGTTCAGTTATTATGCTCCAAATATCTGGAACAAACTCCCAGAAACCTGCAGGTCCGCTGCAACTCTTGACTACTTTTAAATCCAGGCTGAAGACTTTTCTTTTTGTCGCTGCTTTTAATTGAACTATTCATATCTTAGACTGCACTGTAACTTTTATCCATGTATTTTTTCTTTTAATGTTTATTTTATTAGACTGATTTTAAATGCCATTTTCTTAATCTCTTTCATTTTTTGTAAAGCACTTTGAATTGCCTTGTGTTGAAAAGTGCTATATAAATAAACTTGCCTTGCCTTACCCATTTTCCCCCCGGGACTAATAAACAAATACTATATATTGAAAGTCTATTGAATGGCCTTTGTATGTATTCAGTACAGTCTAGCCCAACCATTTACACCTTCCTTTTTCCCCGTCAAGAGTTTGAATTGGAGAAAGGTAATCGATGGTGCTTTTAAAGCCTATTGCATAATAACTGTGTGATTTATATTGCTTTTCAAATGCATGTGGCCACCCATTACACTGCTCTTCCCGTCAAGAAGACTGTATGAATAGAACTTAGTTAGATTACTTTACATTTCTGCGAATTAATTTTTAATCACACACGTCTCCCCACCCCGAAAATAAAAAGAGGAAACTATTTTCAAGTTAAGTTTTCACTGAAAAGTCTATGTTAAAAAGCCTCAATCACCTTAATTCATGTAATAAAAACAAAAGCACATTGGCTGATTTTGGACCCCCTCACTAGCCTACTTTAATTAAATGTTTGATAAGTGCATGCAGATCACAGTACAGCTCGTTCAGTAAAACACGTACACATACATTATTTTGTATTTTTATTGAAGTACTTTATAGAACCTGATGACAAGGTCAATTTTACTTTGTCCACCTTTATTTTGCACAATCAATGGCAGGACTTTATTGAGGCCTGTAATCAGTCGACTACATGTGTCTTGGGTCAGTCTTGTCTTCCAAAAATCCTCTATCGCTTGCATCAGCTCCTGCTTCGAGCCTGGTTTAGCCTCCTTCCGAATGTAGTCTTTCATCAAGTGCCAGACCAACTCGATGGGATTCAAATCCGGAGATTCTGGTGGAGTTTTAACCCAGTTGATTCCCTCCGCAGCAATTCCAGCTGCAGCCGCGCTGTGCTTCGGGTCATTGTCCTGGAAGAAGCGATGATCCGACCCAAAATGTTCCCTGATGTAGGGACCTGCAGCTTCCTTGATGATACTGCTTTCAAAGTAGATTCTATCCATGATTCCTTCAAAGATAACCAAAGGGCCTGGACTGTGGCGCGAAATCAATCCCCAGACATGCAACTTTATTGGATGTTTCGGCTGAGGCTTTGCAACAGAATGGTCCTTTTTATTGAAACTGTACCTTGCTCCAGAGCTACTGTGGATTCATCCGTAAATAGCACATCATGCCAAGTTTCCCCAGACTCGATCCACTGGAGGGCTTGTCTCAGCCTTGCCTCTTTGTTGTGATCTCTTATCATGGGAGTGAAACGGGTCCTGCCATATTTCCACCCAAGTTTTCTCCTGGCCTTGCGTATGCTGCTCAGTCCTAATGAAACCCCAAAGTCCGCCTGGATTTTCCGCTTTACGCCATGAGCCGTGAGTTCGTTGTCAGCCTTTGTCGCATTTTCGATCGCAGTCACGATATTGCTGTAAAAGAAAAAGACAAAAGCCATCAGGGAAATGCAGAACTGTGACATGTCAGCTGTTTACGATATGTGCTACAGAGTATAGCCATACTATTAAATAAGGTATAGGCTACTTACTGTTGGAGTTTCCTTGGACCTGAGCAGATGGGTGGTTTCTCCTGAAAGTGATTTCGCAGAGTGCTCTGTGAAACTTCGATCCCAAGGCTTGCAAAGAGTTCTTGGATTTCTCTGGTTGATTTTCCATTTGCCCGCATGACACGGACCTGCTGGGACCTCTCTCTGTTGATGCGCGTCATCCTTGCTGTCATAGGCAATTGTGGATTCCAGAAGCCGGTCACGCTAATTAATAGCCTACACAAGTGGGTGTGGCTGTATGCCCAAACTAGACGCACCAATAGCATTCCAGGTGAAACGAACACCATGTAGGATTCACAGATAAATAGAGTGCATAACTTGCTTTTGGCACAACGCACAACGTTTTTTCTTTGTGAGAATCGAGGAAGAATGGAAGCTCCCACTTTTTACCAGTCCCGGAGACCACGTCTTGCACAGGTGAGCTGACAAATTGTTAATAACCTATACTCTGCTCTTTAGACCTACTGTATGTGTGATTATTTTTTCATTTCACCTGTGCTTATGTCTAATTGTGTTATATTCTGTATTCATAGGCAAAACGAAGCTCTCCCTTCAAGTCCGCCCCGCAGGTGGCTGCAAAAAAAAAGAAGCCGTCTGAAAGCCCTGTGCCCAAAAAAGCAAGCAAAGTCAGACTAGTTAAAAAGAAAGCGGTACGTACTATTATCCCTCATTGTCAATCATTAATATTTACACCATCTCTCTGCTATAAAATATATTGTTTATTTCCATGTGACCACTGGTATTCATATTTTTGTTCTGTTTCCTATCAGGCCATCACACTTAATCTGCTCCCAGTGTCTGCCACATGCACGGCTGGATTGGGTGACGCAGAAATCCGCGCTATTAAAATCCGTTTGACCGCAACGGAGGCACAATTGTCCGCCCTGATTCAGGAGCGGGCCTCCATGAGGTTGGCACTAGAGACTCTTTCTCAAATACTTTCACATATTGAAAGAGGGACCCCACCAGCACAGCAGGAACAGCTGGACACCAGCCTGTACGAAACCAGGCGAAGACTGTTTGGGTACCATGTGGGCGAAGAAGACCTACAGCCTCTGGAGCCAGAAGCGACAACCCCGTTCACTCCCATACTGGTGTTGGCGGCAACACCATTGCCACCGGTCATTCCAGTGCCAGTGGTCACTCCAGGGCCGGCGGTCACTCCAGGGCCGGCGGTCACTCCTGATGAACCCACCAGGGCTGTTTCCTCAGAACGAGAGGAATGTTTTTATCAGGACAGCTTTTTTAAGGGACAGCATCGCCCTGAGATCTATGCTGCTAATATGTTCATGGCCATAACGCCATTTGTAACATATGGGAGAATGGTGAAAATGCCTCTTCCCCTCAATGTGAAGCAACAGATTGAGTCCTATGTTTCCAATCGGTTCCCAAATCTGAACATTGACCAGTGGCATGAGATCCGTAAACGAGAGACTGAGGAGCCCCAGAAAAACAGATCCCGAAATAGCTCGTCCTGGTTTCTGCAGCAGATAGGCTGCAGCATGGTGTGTGTTATGTCAGTTATTTTAAATGAAACGTTGAAAACTGAACTTGAAAATTGTTTCCTCTTTTGATTTTCTTTATTATTTTCGGGACGGGGAGACGTGTGTGATTAAAAATTAATTTGCAGAAATGTAAAGTGTTCTAACTAATTTATATTCATACAGTATTCTTGAGCTGTACTGTGATCTGCATGCACTTATCAAACATTTAATTAAAGTAGGCTAGTGAGGGGGTCCAAAATCAGTCAATGTGCTTTTGTTTTTATTAGGCTACATGAATTAAGGTGATTGAGGCTTTTTAACATAGACTTTTCAGTGAAAACTTAACTTGAAAATAGTTTCCTCTTTTTATTTTCGGGGTGGGGAGATGTGTGTGATTAAAAATTAATTCGCAGAAATGTAAAGTGATCTAACTAAGTTCTATTCATACAGTCTTCTTGACGGGAAGAGCAGTGTAAATGGGTGGCCACATGCATTTGAAAAGCAATATAAATCACACAGTTATTATGCAATAGGCTTTAAAAGCACCATCGATTACCTTTCTCCAATTCAAACTCTTGACGGGGAAAAAGGAAGGTGTAAATGGTTGGGCTAGACTGTACTGAATACATACAAAGGCCATTCAATAGACCTTCAACATTTGTTTATTAGTCCCGGGGGGAAAATGGGTAGCAGCACATCACAGGGGCATTAAAAAAGTTAAGACAATACATTCTGGAAATGTTCACATCAGGCACCTTCAAGTTAAACAATACTACAGTAAACAATTAACACAGTAAATTATGTGGATTATTTCGTTAAAAATAAACGAAATATGATTTCCTCCGGAGTCGGCTTGACTCGGTTTGCATTCATAAAGAATGCACAAATGTGTTTAATCGTTAATGTCAGATATGTGCTAAGTAAATACATTTGTTCCTGCTCAAGATTAGATTCAACTTTATTGTTATTGCACATATTACAGGTACTGAGACAACGAAATGCAGTTTAGCTTCTAACCAGGAGCAACAAGCAGTAAAGTGAAAAGTAATGTACACAATCTACAGAATAACATATGAGGGGTATGAATACACTAGATACTGTATCAGCCTGTGAGAATATGCTAAGATATATAAAGTATGAAAACGGTAAGTAGTACAAGTATAGTATAAAATATATAGATAGGCCTATTAATTTCATGATGGATTAAACCACATTTATTTCGTTAAAAATAAACAAAATATAATTTTTGTTTGAATGATTAAATGTAGGGTGAATTGCCCTACATGTATTAGTGCATTCATTTCAATTCGCGAACATATGATACATTAAATGATCGTGAGGATGATTATTGAAAATCGTTTGTTTGAGCCGGGCTGCATTTCCTGATCTAAAAACATAGCGATGGTTTGGTTTCATACATTTCAAAAGTATGAAAATGGAAGCACATATTTGAATATATTCGCCGCATTTGATCATTTTACGAAACGGAAAATACTGGAAACTGTAGATCCTGCTCAACAGGATGTATATGTGTATTTCTGTCGAAAGTACCGGCTTGAAACTATATGCCAGTATGTGTTTCATGCAAAAAGACCCAATAAACAGACACAAATAAACACGGACATACGATGATATAAAGTTAATACAGATATATTTCAGAAGTATGAATAATGGAAGCACATATTTTAATATCTTCGCCGTATTTGATAATTTTACGAAACGGAAAATACTGGAAACTGTAGATTCTGCTCAACAGGATGTATTTAGGTAATCAGGTAAACGGAGTGATACGAAACGAGACGAAGAGGGACGGCGGGAACCGAAGAGAGACGGCGGGAAATGAGAGAGACGAAGATATACGAAGACAGGCGGCGGGAGACGAAGAGAGACGGCGGGAGACTGGATTGAAGCAAAATGACAGACAAACATTGAGAATTTAGATATAGTTAGATAGATTTAGAGTTTTGAAGATTCAACTATGATGAAGAGAACTCTGAACGTGAGTCAAGCTTTAAGCTTGTTTTTTGACATGGAGGAGGAGGAACCTGTGATGTTGCCCTCTGTGTCGTATTGACAGAAACCGCTTTGAAGCGTGGCACAGATAAAGACAGAAAAAACTGATTTTTGTACATAATGTGTATATATATATATTTGTATTATATTTATAATAACACTTTTGCCTTATCAGAATGAAATCCCATGCTACCTCAATCAAACTTTCACATTATCATAGTGACATCCCATGTATATATTTCCAGCTTTTAAATGGTTTCGTTGTGTATGTTTGTGTTACATATGAAAAATAATATCATTTTCAAAATCTGTTTTTACGTTTTTTTTTGTGATTTTGGGTCCAAAATGTTCATATAGTAGAAGATCACTGCTCTAAACAAAGTCAAAAATCCTACATCCAAACGAAATAAATATAATTAATTATGATGAATACGTTAAGTCTTGTTCATTGTTTTTCACTTTTATTAAATGTTTGATATTTCCGGTGGAAATGGTGGACTATCGGACATTCAAAATGCAGCATATTTTCACTCTTACACACATATATTCTCCTTTTACATATATACATTTTCACTCTTACACACGTATATTCTCCTTTTACATACATACATTTTCACTCTTACACACATATATTCTCCTTTTACATACATACATCTTCACTCTACACACATATATTCTCCTTTTACATACATACATTTTCACTCTCACACACATATATTCTCCTTTTACATACATACATCTTCACTCTACACACATATATTCTCCTTTTACATACATACATTTTCACTCTCACACACATATATTCTCCTTTTACATACATACATTTTCACTCTCACATTCATACATTTTGCTCTCATATTATCATATTTCAATGCACACATTCATATATTGTCACTCACACATTCATGCATTTTGTTCTCATATTCATATAATGTAATGCTCATATTTATACATTTTGCTCTCATGCGAAATGTATTAAAACAAAGTATGTCATGGTAGTGGTCAGCTGTTAAACACAAAAGTGTATCTTAAGGGCTGTAAATATAATAAGCCTGTTGTCAATTTTAGACACAGGCTTATTATATTTACAGCCCTTAATAACATTCATTTTCTGGACTCAATGTGTGTCTTGGCCGTTTTCTTTGTTCCAAGCAAACGAGTGCTTTTGGTTTTGAAATCACTTCCGCGAGTTTCGCGGGCCTCCCCCCTCGCTCCACTGACCATTAGACATTAGACCCTTTAGTAAGGTAACAAGCAAAAGGGCAAAAACGCCTCTCAGACGCTCTTCCGTTTACTTTTTTAATAAAGAAAAACAAATGGTCCGTAGATAGACTCATATAGCCTATGTATGTATACTGTAAGGAGAATGTATGTGCGTGAGAGGACCAGTAGGAATTACGGCATATAAATATGCAAACACAAACCTACAGACTGGGGGATGGGAGATCACAGGAGTGGGGGGGGGGGAGAGCTGTGGAATGTGACCCTTGGGAGAATTCCTCCAGACATTCCGATGGCCAATTCGTTTTAAACAAAGAGTTCGCAACACAGGACAGCATAGGCAACATGGGGGGTGGGGGCTGGTGAACGGTCTGGTCAATGTTTGTAAACACAATCCCCAGGATGTGTCCTAATCAGGAGCCGGGTAAATGAGAGACTGAGGAGCCCCAGAAAAACAGATCCCGAAATAGCTCGTCCTGGTTTCCGCAGCAGATAGGCCTACAGTATGGTGTCTGTGTTATGTCAGTCATTTAAAATAAAACGTTGAAAACTGAACTTGAAAATGGTTTCCTCTTTTTATTTTATTTATCATTTTCGGGACGTGTGTGATTAAAAATTAATTTGCAGAAATGTAAAGTGATCTAACTAAGTTCTATTCATATTCTTGACGGGAAGAGCAGTGTAAATGAGTGGCCATATGCATTTGAAAAACAATATAAATCACAGTTATTATACAATAGGCTATAAAAGCACCATCGATAACCATTACCTTTATCCAATTCAAACTTTGGACGGGAAAAAAGAAAGGTGTACATGGTTGGGCTATACTGTAGGCCCAGGAGCGCCGGGTGCTGGAGGCTAGGGAAGGCTAAGCCTTCCCAAATATTTGTGTGACTGCATCCTGGTAAAATAAAAATATAATGTCTTTGACATTAGCGCTGCTATGCAGCCACCTGTGCCCTGTACCACGAAGCCAGTTCAACAGACCCTGGATATGCTTGAGTTATCTTAACTAACCCTAACAAACGCGATCTCGCTAAACGGTCCTACGGCGCTGGTTATCAACTCGGTAAATCAAGCCAGGGTTTCTCTCTCCAGCTGAGAACGCGTTCACGTGAAAGGGGCGGGGTTAGCTACATTTGACCAATCACAAACAGGGACAAGTGTACTGACAGCGTACATTAATACTTCATTAATTAAAAGTAAACTAATATTAGACAAATATGAACTTTAAACATCCATGATGACTTAAACATATAATCCAGGATACAAGCCACAGAGTTGCACCTGCAAGGAGAATACAGAACAACTCGTTAAAAAATAAACTACCGAGTGTTTGAAAGCGTACAACAGTTTTATGATACTGCCCCATCTAAAACACAAGGGGATCTGACTTTATTACATTTGAGTTGAGTGTTTCGTTAACTTAATGTGTTGCTTAAAATAATACGTCTGCATACAGTATATGTGACAATGTAACTAAGTGTTGCACGGCCAGATACGGCTCGAGAAGCTGACTCAGATAAGGAAATATTGTGATATCGATGTGTGATCGATGATCTGATTGATGATGTGATGTCAGTGTGATATGAATGATAAGTGCGACACGTCGGCGTCTTCTCTGCATACGGCAGTTTAAACATTTCCTTTTTCCTGTAATATGACTTGATAGATTTAAACTCCGCACACTGAGCTCTGATCGGTCAGCAGATGGTGCTTTCACTGAGTTGATCTCTTTTCTATAGACGCCGGAGGCGGGCAGCGTAAAATGAAAAAAGAAGTTATTTAGCCTTCCCAAACCTGAGCCTCACGCGCCGCCTATGTGTAGGCCTACTGTATACATACAAAGGCCATTCAAGCTAGAGTTCTTCTGGAAATGTTCACATCAGGCACCTTCAAGTTAAACAATACTAAACAATTAACACAGTAGGCCTAAATTATGTGGATTAAACCACATTTATTTCGTTAAAAATAAACGAAATATGATTTAGTTTGAATGATTAAATGTCATCAGGCACCTTCAAGTTAAACAATCAGGTGCACACCTTAATGTGCCGCCACCTCCGGACTCGGCTTGACTCGGTTTAAAGAATGCACAAATGTGTTTAATCGTTTATGTCACTAAGTAGCCTAAATACATTTGTTCCTGCTCAAGATTAGATTAAACTTTATTGTTATTGCAGGTACTGAGACAACGAAATGCAGTTTAGCTTCTAACCAGGGGTGCAACAAGCAGCGAAAAGTAATGTGCACAATACTACAGTAAACAATTAACACAGTAAATTATGTGGATTAAACCACATTTATTTCGTTAAAAATAAACGAAATATGATTTTGTATGAATGATTAAATCTAGGGTGAATTGCCCTAATGTGGGACATTTTTGCATTTCAGACTTCGGGAATATATTGCGATATGAAGCCGATACAATAAATCAAAATCCAGTAGGCTACCATTCAGAAATCCCCAGTAATATTGGACACTAATAATACAGTAAACTATTAACACTGTACATATTATTGTTTGCCCGTGGGATTAGGATGATCAGTAGTGAGACCCGTGCTGCATTTTCCTCCGGTCGGATGTGATATAAAAACAAAGCGATTATTTTTGTTGTTGTAAACTCACGTGGATTAAATTTAGTGCATTAATTTCAACTCGCGAACATATGATACATTAAATGATCGTGAGGATGATGATTGAAAATCGTTTGTTTGAGCCTGGATGCATTTCCTGATCTAAAAACATAGCGATGGTTTTGTACTTACGCCAACGTGAATTAAACATTATTTTGTTAAATAAAAACATGGGGATGTTTAGTAAATGATTACATGTCTCTTATTTAGCACAGAATATGATCCTATCCGTGACATATGGATCTTAACAAATATCCGCTATATCAGATACCTGTAGATCAGCTGTTTATTTCACATGAGTTCCAGTGTGGCAGCTTTTTAATCACGGCTCCCCCTGGTGGATCCATGATCCATTGCAGCTGGTTTCATTATAATTAAATGTATTTATCAAGGGGGCGTTTCAAATCCTGCGGGGGGGTTTTCCTTTTCAGCAGGGGCCCACCCAGTGCCGATCACGGACCCGCACGGGTAGGCGTCTGAAATGGAGCGCTACATCTGTATGTGTATTATAATTGTTATATATGAGTGATGATAGTAAAAACACTACTGTGATAGCTATCACTCAACGTCTCAACGATCTCTCCCTGAGGTTTCTCCCATTGTTTCCCCTTTAAACTGTGGGTTTTCTCCGGAAGTTTTTCCTTGTACGATGTGAGGGTCTAAGGACAGAGGGTGTCGTATTGTCATACTGATATTCTGTACACACTGTGAAGACCACTGAGACAAATGTAACATTTGTGATATTGGGCTATATAAATAAACATTGATTGATTGCGCTACATCTGTATACACGTGAGCAAGAGATGCATTTGCTGCGCTGCATCAGGACAGAGGGAGCCAGAAATGGCTTCCACACGCTGTTTATATAGAGGTGTAGGAGGGGCTTATTTCCCATTAAAGTAACGTGTTATAGCAGAAAGTTTAATACATCGTATTTCTGGTATATTCATTTTAATTATGTCACCTGATATATAGGATGTGTGTTAAACTTGAATATTCCTAAAATGATGTCCCATTTTAAGTAGAAGTAGATTAGCGCAAATGGTCTTTTCTTCCACTATTGTGTTATGATCAAAAGGTGCTTTTTTGGCTATTTGTGAGTAGGTAAGGTACAGTACAACCTGTGATTTCTGCCTTGAGTAAAATGATTACCCGTTGATAAGTATTTTTCAGAAAGTCATTTTGGGCTTTCAAGGGCTCAGTAGGTTATCTGTAAGAGTTTTTTGTGTGATCTGGAAACTTATATTATTAAAAGGAGGAAATATTATGTCAATTCTAGATATTAGAAGAGGCCATGAGACGATGTTTGTTATTGAGTCACACAGTTAGAGAGACAATGGTCCTTCTGAATTATCAATAGATGTATTCATGTTAAGTGAGCTGACTTCGAGGTTAGAGGAAGTTCAAAGAAGGCTTTAGGGCAGTGGCGGCGCCAGAGTATTTTTGTTGGGTAATCTATGGTAGGGCTAACCCATACAGTGGTGGGGCTCAAGTCAGTATTTGTAATGTAATTACATACACGCTATATCGCACCCCTTGACAGTGAAATGCACGCGTGAGGCTTTTATTAGTCTTCTTTTATCATCTAAATTACATCAAGAGCAACAGGTGTGAGTTAAACAATACAATAGCCTATTCTGCTAATTCCACGTTGTTACAACATGCTACGCAGCGGCAGAAACAAGAAAAGTTGGCATATATAATTGACACGGAGAGAGAGAGAGTGAGGGAGAGAGACAGAGACACAGGTAAACAGAGAGAGACAGACACAGCACACAACAGGTAGCCTGTGTCTCTATTGTCATACAAAACACTTTTTCAAATAACCCATTATTACAAAACTCACTATTCACTCTTCAGGTGGGTCGTGTGACTCTGGCACCTGTTCGACTTGTACCTCAATGCGAGGGCGTTTAAGAACAAATCTATCCATCCGAAATATACAATTAATCCTAGAAGTTCTGCTGTCTGTCTGCAATTTACTCGGCGCGAGTTTGGGGACTTTTCACTGTGAACGTGACGTATCGACGTATCAGTAATGCATGACACAGCAGACCCAACGTTTCGTTGTTCTGATTGGCTGTAGGTCTGTTCAAATTGTATTCGGAGGCATTTTGATCTGACCGCGGCCGCGCTGATATTATAACGCGAGAGAATGTCCACACCTTTAGTGTATAAAACTCCCCCACTACTTAGACTATTCCTTGCACCCCTCTAGCATAAGCCCGAATGGTCTCAACCATATTGCGTCAGTAACGTGCACTTGTTGTTACAGCTGAGCAGGATCAGTTTGTGTGTTGTGCACACGACCGGTACATTTTCGCGATCCGTGTTCTCAACATGCTTACTTTAACATACTTTTTCATGGTCGGGCTAAGGTAGGGCTAAGCCATTTCTTGGTATGGCTGTAGCCTACCCCAGCCATACCCTGGCGCCGCCACTGCTTTAGGGTATAAGAACAGTTAACTTTTGTTAGTTAACTAATCCTAAGGATGTCATGAGACGATGACGTTTAAACATATACAAGTATAGCTTTCAGAAAGATAAACATGTGACATTTGTGTGGAAGGCTACATGTCTAAGATGTGCGTGCGTGAAAGATGTTTAAGGGGAATGAGTGTGCGTTCTGTCAAAGAGTCCTTTGTATGAAGAATTCTACTACTCCAAAGCATTGCTGTGGGACTGCTTGAGGGCAGAGGGACATAGACACAAATACACACACTATAAGGAGAGGGGGCGAACCAGACGGACTCAACAACTGCTGACTCATTGCCTAGGGTCCCGCCCAGAAGTGAAACCGGCCAATGGAGAACTACCAGCTCACTGTCTAGGGCTCGCCCAGAAGTGAAATCGCCAATAACAAATAGCTTGGAAATAGGGAGGAGCAATCTACACAACTCCTCCCACAGAATTTGTATTTAAGCTGTTCCAATGTTCATACTCTGCGCTGTCTTCTGACTGACTGTCCTGAGACGTATCTCACACGGTAGTAGAATTCAGCCCGGAGTGCTCTGTATGTTGTACTGCTGCAGGGTACCTGTATCGTGTATTGTTGCTTTTTACCATTAAAACTCAGCTTATTGCTTATCTCATTCCTCGGTGTTCGAGTCCTTTCCTTGTAGGAGCCTACTCATTAACGGACGGCGCGGAGCAGAGGTGAACCTTCCACCACCGCCATTGGGTGGTGCTCCAACACCATGTAACTTTCGTGGATCTCAGAGATGACACAGATGAAGGTGGGCCAGCCCTGGGCAACCCCCCAGTTCTGGGGGGCGATGTCTCAAGAGGCGGGTGCAATCGGGTCGTTACCCACTCTGGGCCGTCCTCTCCAGGCTTGGCTCCTGAGAGGGACAGGCTGAGACAGGGGCTGCGTCTCAGGTCGACTATTTTCATTTTCCTCGGTCCTCGGTATCACCGGAAGTTGATTTGTCTGTCTTGATTAGCGTCTATTAGAGCAAGGGTTCCCAACCTGTATTGTGCCAAGGACCGGCAGATACATTAAAAAAATCTGGTTTTCAATTTTAACTGATTTTAATATTTACTCACCATCAGCAGGTAGCAACAGAGGCTAATTGTATGTAACAGCCTGAACAAATACGAGAACAATATGCATCCAAAACATATTAACAACGTTTAAAAAAGAACCGGTGTCGTTTTTTGGTTTTTCAGAAGAACGGAAAACCAAAAAACCGACGTTATTCAGTTTTTAAACCAAAACGGGAAAACAGCTAAATCAACGTTTTGGTTTTGTTTGTATGATTTACGGATAATCCATTGAATGCTGGGAAAACGAGGAGAAGGCGCATTATGAAGGGTGTGTGTGTGTGTGTGTGTGTGTGTGTGTGTGTGTGTGTGTGTGTGGTGTGTGTGTGTGTGTGTGTGTGTGTGTGTGTGTGGTGTGTGTGTGTGTGTGTGTGTGTGTGTGTGTGTGTGTGTGTGTGTGTGTGTGTGTGTGTGTGTGTGTGTGTGTGTGTGTGTGTGTGTGTGTGTGTGTGTGTGACTAGCATTTGTTTTCCGAAGATATTATGATAGTGACGTTTGTTCCGGTGCACGTCCGACAGCATTTAGCACTACATTGAGAGTAGCGGGAGTAATCGGGCAGTTCGATGTGTGTAGAGGTGTGTGTGGTTAACACGTAGCAGCCTGCAGTCACTCTTAAGCTGTTCTGAAGAAGGTAAACACAGCGAAGGCGGTGCGTAAAAAGGCACAGCGCGCTGGTGCTGCACTTCTCAGAGGCGGAGTATACGTCCCGCTGCCTCCTGATGCTGCAGCCAATTCATGAAGTGAAGGAGGTTTTCCTTCTATAAAACAGCTGTGGCAGCAGATACTGTGAGAGTCTCGGACATTCATTCATAGATCAAGGCAGACTGGTTTACTCTCCTGTTTTGCCAATCCGGTGCTTAAACAAATAGCTCTACACCCCTGGCCGACATATCCTTAAAATGAAGTCCGAGTTTGAAATATATCTCAAATAATATATGCACTGCCATTTCCCCACATAAACATAACAGTCTGCAATTAAACGGTTGTCTCCTGTGCGCTCCTCTTCCTACTTGGCGCACCGGTAACTTTCTCGTGCGCACGAGAGGCTGAGACCCTGAGCCGCCGAATCCCTCGGGACATCATAAAAGCCATTTTCAACGGTTTTCTGGTGAAAGATTAACTAGGCTACTGGATGAAATAATGTGACTGGTATAGATGCAAACATTAAACACTTTTTGAAAAAAATATTAGGATAAAATATTTTATATATTTATAATTCTGCAAATATTACGATAAACTCATAGCTATTTTGCAGCCCGGCAGTAACACCTCCGGCCCGGCAGTTGGGAACCTCTGTATTAGAGTATTCGTTATTCTGGCGTCCAGGAGATAAGCTTAGCTTAGGAAGAGAGAGACCCCAAACACGCACATCAGCTCCTTAAGTATCCTCCGATGGCCCCTCCTCGTGTGCCGGTTGGCGCTGCTGGGGGTCCGCCCTCCACATTTCTTCAATGTCCGTTGTTGCGCATAACAGAGGACTCAGCCATTGTACATTCAATACATAAATAAACACGCCTTTTCTCCTCATATTCTCTTTCATGACTTTTCATTTATTGCATTTTAACAGCTGTAATTCATTACTTTAATAATACTGGAAATACTTCACGGCAGTTATCATTTACGGTAGTCCCGGATGTTGTCATATGTTACCCACGTCTGTAAACAAAACTTATTAAAATAAACTGTACCTTCATTTAATATTCAGCAATAATAATATCTCGACGTCTATAGATGTAGATTCACCTCTGTAGGGAAAGGAATATTACGCCAAATTACGCCATCAAATATTGATTTTAATTTCTAACAGTTCCTCCTTACACTCCTAAAAGGTGTGTAAATAATACTGAAATCAATGAGTTCTTCATCTGAACTTTGCATAGTGTTAGAAATTAAAATCAATGTTGGTATGGCGTAATTTGAATTAAATACACTATTTAATTTAAATCAGTTTTATTCTGAAAAACCGGAAGTTCACTAACTATTAACTTAATACTTTTATTCTGACAATTATTCATTTCCGGTTAGCATTAGCATGTGGCGAAATGCTGCATTTTCAAACCTTGAATCAAAGGTGAAATGACATGTGATGTTGTACACTGAGCACACTGGGTTTAGCACTCATTTATTACCGCTGAATAACGTTTATTAGGGAATGTTTAAATAACCACAGACACCAGAATGATATAATTTAACAACAGAAAAAGGCAGAAATTGCATTGGACCCGCCCCCCGACGACGCCGGCCAATAGGAGAAGACCTCAGATGACAACAGGAAGAGCAAGCCAAGGATTGACCTCTTGCTACCGGGTGACCTGGATTGACCGGGCGGATGAGGAGAGCGCCTCCACTCGCACATTTCATTTTGTACTGTACACCACCGCATCTTTTGTGTAATTAAATGCTGTTAACTTTTATAAGCTTCCCTTGACTCTTTTCAGTCTCTCCTGCCTTCGGGGTTATAGAATACACTAACAATAGTACATAACTCATATCAAAAACATACAATCAACATGGAATGGTTCAATAGCCTTAACTTTACAAAAATACAAAAAATACTTTGGTTCTGTTCAAACATAAACGTTTTCCCTTGTGCATAACTTCTAGTGTTAACATTCAATATCATTCTTCAAAATAGCAGCAATGGCTTGGTATTAGAACATTTTTTTCTCCCTCCTTTCACAGAAACCGTTCTCATAATACACTCAGTGTTAAGGCACTTGTTTTACAAGGTATAAAGAAACACTATTTGAGAATCGCAACAATTATAACAGTATAATACATAAAAGGAACTAACCAGTTTAGAATACTGCAAAGTAATAAAAAACACTAAACTTACTATATAAGAATAGTATAAAATAATAAAGAATACAAATAAACTATCTTGGAATAGTGTAAAGTAAATTGAAATGGATTCACTCCATTTTAGCATTGTAGTTCGTTCACTTTTCACATGATTTCATCATTTAAAGTATCACATCAGCTGGACATTAATTGAACAATCTCATCTCTGAACTGACTGAATACACAACAAACAATGAAGAAAGAGTTTTATCTGGGCTGCTTCGCTGCCAGCTGCTCCCCCCGGGATCCGAAAGTGGCGTATAGCCTGTACTTCAACATCAACAAAAGTGCTCGATATATGCTGTATTGAACCAATAAACTAACACAAACTAACTGTATCACTATAACATGATGATGATGATGGTGATAAAGAATGCATCTAACGTTCCGCTGTTCATTATAATAAAAAAACAGAGCATTAAACAAACCATCATGCTCTTACTTTGAAATCATGCGGAAATGTCATCATCAGCAGGCCATCAAGTGGTTTCCGAAAATATGTCTCAAAATTCCGTGTGTGTAAAAAGACGACCCACAAGCAGAAATGTGAGATCCACAAGCAGAGATTTGAGATCCGCAAGCGCATATTTAGTCGACAAATACAAAATGGATTGACAAATGCCTGATCGAAAGTTGTAAATGTTAAAGAGATATTCACAGATCTTTTTTTTATTTGTGAAAATATTTAGCGTATTTTCAGATCCGTTTTACACTTGCACATTTATTTGTGAGTTTGCAAATCTTTTAAATGCATTTGTGGATGGTGTTTTACATTTAAATATCACATATTTACACACAAATTATTTTTATGTTCACACAAATAATTATGAGACATATCTATGCCCATATATATTCTTCAGGTGGTAGTATGCAGACCTAATAGAGAACCGCAGTGACGCGTCGTAAAACCCGGAAGTAAACTTCTTCCGGTTCCTTCGTGAAAAACCAATGCAAATTCTCCATAGGATTTTGGAAAATAGCTCGAAATAAGGTCTGTGGTTGACACACATTTAAGAGAGGGATCACGTTTTGTTCAGCCGGATAATCTCCACATGTCAACCCTACTTTTATAATTTTTGAATCATAAATCTAGTCGCCAAAAGCGAAATGCTAACGTTATGCTATAAACGAACTACAAGCCAGTACAGCAGCAGGGTCGCACGACTTCAACGTCACGCCAACTTAAGATCGTTTCAACTGACTTGCACTGAAACTGCACTTTGAACACTTTAAATATATTAACATTTTAAACTGTATACCCCGTTTATCTAGGCCCTTTTTGTTTTGTTTTATGTATACATGTCACACTGTGGGAAACGATATTTCTACACATGTAGAATCTTTTACAATAAAGCTGACTTTGAGTTTCGCGTGCTTGCATATTTTAACAAAGCTTTTCATTTGAGCCACACTGAATTTAACTAGAATTTTAACAAAGCTTTTCATTTGAGCCACACTGAATTTAACTAGAAGTCATGGCTGTGTCAATTACCAGTCTGATATCGTTTTACAAAGATGACGATAGAGTGTAGATAGAGGAGAGAACCACTACAAGTCAGGACACGTAAAACAGTGCAGCCTAGATGAAGGTGTGCTTACTGGTGTTGTCAGGGCTAGCATGAGGGACAAGGTTTATAGTGTCGGTGAGTAGTGTTAACTGTGTTCTTATTCTCGCGTCCAGGAAAGAGAAGCTTAAAAAGGAGACTAAATGGAGTCTCTGGAGGTTCAAATTTGGTACTTTAATTAATAAAAAAGGTGCGGTAAAATCACAAACAGGATATTGTCCAACAGAAATACAGCTGTGCATCTGGCTCTCGTTAGCAGAGAAAGAGGCCCGACCCCTCAGGTTTCATTGTTTATATATCCTCTCCTGGCTCCTCCCTGGGGGCCGGTTCTCCACGTATTTAATGTCCGTTGTTACGCATATCACAGGATACAGACATTGTACATTCAATATATATCTAAACACGCCTTTTCTCCTCCTTAACTCTTTCATGACTTTTCATTTAACACATTCTAAACGCTGTAATCAATACTCCAAAAAAATACAGGAAATCCTTCACAGCAATTTGGTTTCCGGTCGTTCCGAATGTTGTGACATGCTACCCACATCTGTAAACGATATCATACTCAAATAAACTGTACCTTCATTTAATATCCAACAATAATAATATCTCAACGTCTATAGTTGTAGTGTTGAAATCAGTAGGTTTCGGTGTGCAACATCATCTCATATCGCTGCTAAATTCACCTCTATAGGAAATTGTATATTAGCCTCATGCTAAATGCTAACCGGAGATGAAGGATTTTCAGAATAAAAGCTTAACAACTGGTTGTGCACAAGAACTTCTGGTTTTTCAGTATAAAACAGCATTTAAACTAAAGGTACATTTAAAGGTGGGGTAGGTAAGTTTCAGAAACCGGCTCGAGATACACTTTGTTATATTCCATGGAATGCTCTTAACATCCCGATAGCAATGAATATCTTAAGTGCTTTGACAAAAAATCCATAAAAAAATGTCATCTGTGGAAGCCGTAATACTGTAAAAAGTACAACCAATCCGTTTTGGATTGCCGCCCTGTCTGTCAGCCTTCCATCTCGTGCACGCACAAATGTATCTCGTGCCCTCATTGGGCGTGCATTCCAGCAGTACTTCAATGACTCGCCAGCAACAGGCGGCCACTTTCACCAGTCTTCTGACGTCATGTGCGCGTTCATGTGTGTTGGAGGAGGTGCTCTGTGAGGAAGTCTGAAGGAAGGGGCGGATTCTTTTCGGCTGTGTACTTTCAAATTTTAGTGCACTCGAGCCGGTTTCTGAAACTTACCTACCCCACCTTTAAGGTACATTATGCCATCAAAACATTGATTTTAATTTCTAACAGTCCCTCCTTACACACCTAAAAGGTGTGTATAATACTGAAATCAATGAGTTCTTCATCTGAACTCTGCATAGTACATAACTCATATCAAAAACATACAATCAAAATGGAATGGTTCGAATAGCCTCAATTTTACAAAAATACAAAAATACTTTGACTGTGTTCAAACATAAAAGTTTTCCTTTTGCATAACTTCTAGTTTTAACATTCAATATGGCTCTTTAAAATAGCAGCAATGGCTTGGTATCAGAACATTTCTTCCTCCCTCCTTTCACAGAAACCGTTCTCATACCACGCTCAGTGTTAAGGCACTTGTTTTTACAAAGTGAAAAGAAACGACCCATTTTAGAATAGCAATGATTTATAAAACATGGGATCCATCATATTAGAACAGTATAGAATAATAAAGAATAAAATATCTTGTACCAGTGTAATGTAATAATAAAAAATGAAAATACACTATCTTGGAATAGTATAGTATAAGGACCTCAACATATTAATTAAGTACAGTACTTTAGTAAATGTACTTAGTTATACCTTACACCTCTGCATGTAACGCACCTGATGATGATGGAGTACCGAAAGACAAATCTTCCTCTGCCCCCGTGTCTGAAAGATCACTTTCAACAGCTTCTGGCAGTTCCTCTGAAAAGCAGGGATAACAAAACCAAATATGATAATAGAAAATACATTAATACTGAAAACACATAAATATATATATTTACCATTTGGATCGATTTGGATTTGGTCCAGGCTCATTCCCTTGAAGTCTGAAATTCGTCCTTGTTCAAGTGCTAGCAGCACTTTGCTAACTTTAGCTAACTGCAGGGTTCCCTCTGGTAGTCTGTAGTACTGTATATGGACGCGGATGTCATGGCCAAGAACATTTGCGAGTATGTCCATTTCATTGTCTTTCAGGTTGAGAATAGTTGAAAGTGTGGATATGTGCTTTCTCAGCTTTGTTGACGACAGGGTTTCAGGATGCTTCGCCCCACATTCCTTCGCAATCCGTCTGATTGCGAAGATTGCGAAGATCCCCTTAAATGATTCTCTGTCTCGGGTCTGGAGAATAAATAGGGATTTTCATCAGGAACACCAGCGGCACGACGATGTGCAACCAAGGCTTCCATCGATGACATCATGTCCGGCGTTAAGAGGATGGGTACTTTATTGTTTCTTTTCCCCCTTATTTCGATGCGTTGGGAATGCTTACAGAGCTTTTGCTCTAACTCTGAAAGTCCTCCTGCCAGATCTGAATGTACACCAGACGTGTCTCTAAGGGTGAATGCACTCAGATGCATTTTGGACACCTCACCCTCTCTTCTACGATTGTTCAGAATTATTTGACAAAGTTACACCAGTTATTTTTATTTGGATCTTTGTCAAGGTGCAGTTTGTACTCTTCACTGCACCTGTCAAGGTACATGTGCATATTCTTAACGTCCTCCGTAAAAAGAAGGCGCTGAGGAGCATTCCATTGTGCCTCTTTAAGCTTTAGTTTGTATCAATATCTCAACACTGCTAACTATAAGCCTAATTGTGTATGAATATCAGAACACAGCACATTAGTTTGAACACTGCTAACATGTGTTAATATCTGAAGACTGCTAACTTATAGCTTTAGTTTGTATGAAGATGAGGTTACTGGCTTTAACCTCAGTTTGTATGAATATCAGAAACTGCTAACTCATAGCCTCAGATTTTATTAATATTGGAAACTATCAACTTATAGCATCAGTTGTACGAATGTCCGAAAAAGGCTAACTGGTAGCCTCAGTTGTTACGATCATCATAACACTACAGCAACATTTGTATACCACACTCACTTTCTTCAAAATCAATCAAATTATCAGTAGACCAATTTCTCTCTTATTCCCAGATTGTTTGGTCTGCTTGCTTTTTGATCTGCTCGAGTTTGTACAAACTACTTTTGATTGCTCTATAATTTAGGGTGGGGGGGCTCATACAGGACTGCATCAAGATACAAATCATGTTTGCAGTTGAACCAATGTTTTGTTTTTGTGTATTCCTTTTGATTGACTGCGACAATGTTACAATCTCAATGCTTTTATAAAACGTGTCAAACACAAGAGAAATAATACAACACAAACAAGGGTCTAGTCAGGGGAGAACAATAATGGCGCATTTCCATTGCAGGGCCTCGCTCGGCATAGTACAGTACAGTATAGTTAGGCCTTGTTAGGCCAGGCTCACTTTATGCTGCGTTTCCATTAAAGTTAAATGTTATAAATAAAAATGTTACGCTGTTATTAATAATGCCGTTCATGTTTTGTAAAAAGACTGTGTCATTACTAAAGCAAATTAGTTGTTTGCACTATTTAGCTGAAATGTGCATTGCAATAATCCTAAACCCCGAGCCTGTTTTTCAGGTCTCAGGCTCGAAAATGACATTCCCAGAACAAATGACCATATCTTCCCTTCTAAAAGGGTTAAATTAATACTATTTTTTCTCAAAGCAAGGTACATCTGTGAGTTGGATGTAGAAGTGTCAGAATCAATATAGATGTTTTTATTTTTAAAGTAAATTCAGATTGAACATAGTAAAACAAATGTAAATTATTGTGTCCGTCCAAAAAAAAAAAAAGACTAACGGCCCGTCTACACTACAGGCATCGAAAAATGCTTTCAACGCTTCGCCCATTCATTTGAATGGGGTGACGTAGAAGATTTTTAAACTTAGCCGAACTGCATTGTGGGGAGCATGGCATGGCTTTGCAAGCATCACAAGCATCTATCGGCATCAAAAGTTGAACAATGTTCAACTTTTGAGGCTCGATGCTTGGCATCAGCCAATCAAATCCCGCGTATGCAAATCTGACAGTACAAGCGCTAGCCAATCAAACTGCGTGTATGCTGGGAGAGACTACGCAGGTCATTTCCTCATATTAAAAAAAATGGAGGGAAAATTCATTATAGCGGTAGTGAATCACCCGGTGCTGTATGATCAGTCTCTGTTCATCTACCGGGATACAAACCGGAGGAGCGAGGCATGGAGGGAGGTGGCAGAGACAGTGGGTGAAACTGGTAGGTTTTCGCCTGTTTGGGGATTTTATATCCAGTTTACTTCGTTTTAACATTGCTATTGCTTTGTATGCCGGGGGCGGGCGGGAGATTCCTGATTGGTTGTTGGTCGCCTTGGGCGCGAGAAATCGCCAAGCCTCAGACACGCCCAGCTTCAAGATTTTTTGATGCCTGTAGTGTAGACGGGCCGTTATAGTGAAAACCACCCTTGAATGATGGGATGGTTGACTAAAAGCTTTAGGAATCCAAACTAAAACATATAATAAGTACCCTGTACCAAGATTGATGCAAAACAAGTGAAATTTTACCTTTTTAAGAGAGATTTAGCAACAAAAAAACACTTCTGGGGTCAGTTGGGTGGATTTTCCATATCTCTGGCCCCCCTTGCTCAATTTTGCTGATTGACATCTCTTGCTGACCGTCAGAGCCAATGCAATCGAGGGGAACTCCCACATACTCCTTATTTGGTAATGTGTGTGTGTGAGGCTGACGCATAGCCAAAACCGGAAGCTGCGATAACTCTGGTAGCTACCATTAGCAGCTAACTTTTACATACAAATGGAATTATGGATTATAAATCATTTGTTCAACTCGACAGAAACATTATCAACCTATGGATTAACCGATTCAGCCACGTTTTTTCTCATTTTAATGCCATTGATCAGATTGACAGCTACGGTGAGACGATCTCCCGTAAAAGCTCCGTAAAGGTACATGTTGTGATGTCTGTGATGATTTTATATACCTAAATAATCTGTGGAACCTCAGCTTTAATTAGATATCTTGTATGTGCAGCTACGATAAGTAATAAGGGTATCTTTATCTTGAGTTCTGTGCCAAAGTGCGTTAGCATTTTTCGCTCAGGGGTCATTTAGATGCTTCTTATGAGACTTGTGTTTTGTTTTGGTAAAAATGGTTTGTATCGTCAGTTAGCTGAGATTATTCCCGTTAATCTGGTATAAGAAATTAATAGATTCTTAAATATTAAGATGCCCTGAGACACAGTGTCGTGAAAAAAAAGCCCCTGCCGAGGGGGGCTTTGGGGCTTAACAGGTTAAGCAGAGATAATTCAGTGTGTTACGTTTCTGCAAGGGAGTGGAGGGGCTCCACACACACATTTTTGCATGAGTGCTGCAGCTGCACTGCACGCAGTCAGAGGTGAAGACCGAGGAGCCCGCTAATTATGGCTGCTGCGTCTGGTCCGACCGAATTTTGAGAAGAACTTTACGTGGAATGGTGAGTTTGAAAACATCTATATCTATCTGTAGATATCTTTCTGTCAAAAATGTATTAGCTAAAAGACCTGCTCACAGCAAGTTAGCTTAGCGCTAAAGCTGCACGTGGTTTAGCTAACGTTACTTAACGGCTGATCATATGGTAACAAAACCGATTTAAAATGTGTTGAGATCTTCATATGAAGTGAATACTTAAAACGAAAGTTAATTATAAATCATACATGATCAATCATATTCTTGTATAAACCCATAATTAGAATGCTTCTTGACGGTTTTTGAATATGTATCTATGCTTACAATTTTTTCTGTTGCTATTTGAGAACTTTGCGTTTTGAAAAGAGGGTGTTGTGAGTTTTCATAGTATGTTTAATACTTAAAAACGAAAGTTAGTTATAATCAAATATAATCAATTATATTCTTGTATAACCCACAATGAAAATGCTTCATATTTTAGGTTTTTCTATAGTTACAGTATAAACAAAACAAAGTGGTTTGTTTAGGTTGAGTTTTCTTCCTCTCCTCTGGCAGCAGTCCACAGGGAGGGGGGGCTCCAGGCTTAAGGAGAAACACATTAGAGTCCAAAAAGAGTTCATGTCCTTTTCACCCTAACATGGGAAGGTGTGTCTCATGTCATAAAGCTATGGAACATGTTGGGACATGTTCAGCTTTGTACATTATGGGCATGCGCAGTTTTCAACTGAATTGGGTGTAGAGGAGGAGTTTGTTTTTTGGGGTTTTCGATCCAGTTTTTTTAGCATAAAGAGACTGGTTTTTTGAGAGAGCGAGAGAGAGGGGGTTTTTTCCCCTGGTAGACTCTCTCCCGGTAGGCTGTGTGCTTCAGAGCTGGGTAAAGGTTCTGCCAGACGGGGTAAATATCTCTCGAATTTCTTGGTTGTTGGCTGAGTGGAATGATTTGATGAGAGATGTGTTTATGAATATTATAAATACCGCTACCTGTGGGGAAAATCTTGCCCCCCGAATTTTGCGGACAGGTATGGGTTTTTGAGTGTTAATCCGCCGTCTGTGTCGGAAAAAGTGAATGAATATTATAAATACCGCTACCTGTGGGGAAAATCTTGCCCCCCGAATTTTGCGGACAGGTATGGGTTTTTGAGTGTTAATCCGCCGTCTGTGTCGGAAAAAACGGTATGAAACTGATGTGAATTGAGTTGGTGAAAATGAAAAAGTTGAATGCGCTTTTTATTGTCACCGGTCTTTTTACGAGGAAATACCTCTAAATTCTATCGGGAGAATTTTAAAATGTCACAACTGAAATGGGCAGTTGGAATTAAAACATTTTGGTAATAAATGTAAGACTGTGAATTAAAGTTTCATTTGAACAGGATCACAGCACGGGTTTTTTGTTTGTATGATTATAATGTTGTAAAGAGAGAAGGTAAAAACCCTGTATTAGTTTGGACCTATTTTTCTTCAAATAAACTGAATCCCACCAGTTGGATTGGGATAATTTAAAAGACACCTGTGCTCTCCTCTCCTGCTTCAAAGGTAAGATTGCACCCTGCTACACACACTTAGGTAGGAGCACACTCCATTTACTGATATCAAAATCCTTCGGGATTCCTTAAACAGATTAAAAAAGAGTTGTCTGAATTGAAACAGCAGTTAATTGAACCTGGTTTTTCGGGGGGTTAGGAAGAGGTAAGATCTTGCTGACGTTGGTGGATCTGAGCCAAGCAGCAACCTTACATAGACTCAATAACTTCGGAAAGGTCAATTAGTAGGTCAGAGTAATTTACCGGAATAAATTATCAGGACCTCTCCGACTCTAAACAAATGGCTTTTCATAAGGTTGCATATGAGTGATTTGTCACATTTATAACAGTAACTTCGCAATATGTTCAAAAGAGCATGTCATTAAGGGGATATTAGCAGAGTTTAGCTAACGTTCTGCAGAGGTTAGTTAACGTTGTACAGAGGTTAGTTAACGTTTTGCAGTGGTTAGTTAATGTTGTACAGAGGTTAGCTAACGTTCTGCAGAGGTTAGTTAACGTTGTACAGAGGTTAGCTAACGTTCTGCAGAGGTTAGTTAACGTTTTGCAGTGGTTAGTTAACGTTGTGCAGTGGAGTTAATGTATTTTTTTCGTTTTATTTTCTAGTTATCATTTGGTAATAAACCCAATTCAAAATGTGTCCTTAGGTTGCACGCCTGCCGGATTATCTTCCGCTCCGACGAGCTGCACCCCCTCATCCTGGCCCCTCGCGCCGACCTGGCGGTGGGGCTGTACGGTGAGTGGGTGAGCCAGCGCTGTGAGGTACGCCCGGAGGTGCTCTTCCTCACCTGCCACTTCATCTTCCACGACAACAACCACAACTGGGAGGGCCACTACTACCACTACTCCGACCCCATCTGCCAACACTCCACCTTCAGCATCTACGCCCGGGGGCGCTACACTTCACTCAGGTATTTTTCCACAGGCCCTGAAAATTGCAGTCATTAAACCGCTCTTAAAAAAGAATAATCTAGATGCTTCAGTAATGGACAATTACAGGCCCATATCAAACCTGCCATTTCTAGGTAAAATCATTGAAAAAGTTGTTTTTCAACAGTTGAGTAATTTCTTGCATTTAAATAACTGTTTTGATGTGTTCCAGTCAGGCTTTCGTCCAAACCACAGCACTGAGACTGCTCTTGTAAAGGTCTTTAATGACATCCACTTAAACACAGACAGTGGCAGAACTTCAGTGTTAGTATTATTAGATCTCAGTGCTGCGTTTGACACTGTTGACCACAGCATATTACTAGACCGACTGGAAAACTGGGTGGGACTTTCGGAAACAGTTCTAAATTGGTTTGAATCCTACTTAAAGGACAGAAACAACTTTGTCTCTATAGGTAAATACACATCTGAGTTGACAATATGACATGTGGGGTTCCTCAAGGCTCCATCTTGGGGCCTCTTCTCTTTAACATCTACATGCTACCACTGGCTCAGATAATGAAGAACAACAAAATAAGTTACCAAAGCTATGCAGATGACACACACATTTACGTAACAATTTCATCAGGAGACTATGCTCCAATTCAAACACTGAGTAAGTGCATTGAACAAATCAATGACTGGATGTGTCAGAACTTTCTCCAATTAAACAAAGATAAAACTGAGGTAATGGTTTTTGGAGCCAAGGCAGAACGTATAAAAGTTAGCGCTGAGCTTCAGTGTGCAATGTTCAAAACAACAGATAAAGCCAGAAATCTAGGTGTAGTCATGGACTCTGACCTGAGTTTCAACAGTCACATTAAAACTGTTACTAAATCAGCCTACTATCACCTAAAGAATATATCTAGGATTAAAAGACTAATGTCACAGCAGGATTTGGAAAAACTTGTCCATGCTTTTATCTTCAGTAGACTCGACTATTGCAATGGTGTCTTCACAGGTCTCACTAAAACATCTATTAGAAAGCTGCAGCTAATTCAGAACGCTGCTGCTCGAGTCCTCACTAACACTAAGAAAGTGGATCACATCACTCCTGTTCTGAAGTCTTTACACTGGCTTCCTGTGTGTCAAAGAATAGATTTCAAAATACTGCTGCTGGTTTATAAAGCACTGAATGGTTTAGGCCCAAAATACATTTCTGACCTCCTGCTAAATTATGAACCATCCAGATCTCTCAGGTCTTCAGGGACTGGTCAGCTTTCTGTCCCCAGAGTCAGAACTAAACATGGAGAAGCAGCGTTCAGTTATTATGCTCCAAATATCTGGAACAAACTCCCAGAAACCTGCAGGTCCGCTACAACTCTGACTACTTTTAAATCCAGGCTGAAGACTTTTCTTTTTGTCGCTGCTTTTAATTGAACAATTCATATCTTAAACTGCACTGTAACTTTTATCCATATATTTTTTCTTTTAATGTTTATTTTATTAGCTTTTCTTTTTAATGACTGATTTTAAATGCCATTTTCTTAATCTCTTTCTTTGTAAAGCACTTTGAATTGCCTTGTGTTGAAAAGTGCTATATAAATAAACTTGCCTTGCCTTGCCTTGCCTTACAGCCGGGGGCTCCACTCCACCCGCGTAATGGGCAGGACAGAGTTCGTCTTCAAAGGTAACGGGTTAAACTGTTGACCCTGGTAGAATGGTCTCTTTTACTCCCTTTATTGTACATGTGAGGGTCTATGTATTAGAGATGTTAAGATTCACCAATTTGCATCGGTGCACCGGCATAAACGTTCAAGATGTGAGTGCACCGGTTGAAAGAGTGCACATCGGCTACAGTTTGGGTTGAACCGGGTTGAACTCGCGATGCATCGATTGCGTAGCGTCTTTGCATCGGTAAAAAACCTATTCATTCATATAAAATCCCCTCATCTTGTCAACGCTCAGCAGAGACGATCTTTGATATTTGCTTTGCCACTACGGAGGCCGAGAGTCTCAGTTATCAACACACACGGAAGTTGAGGAGAAAGAGAAACACAGCGCACCGAAAAATACCTACAAATCAAACGTTTGGCAACACTTCGGATTGTTCAAGAAAGATGGTGTAATAGTCCTTTATGCTATAGAGTTGACCGCAGGTCATGGAGAGTAATAAGGTATCCGTAGACCTTTGTATGAGGTATCTTTATTACTTAACAGGTCTACAGCCATGATACATAGATCCGTCCTAGATGCGGGCTTGCATACACACAGTATCACTCCGCAGCCGCACCCCATCAGTAACGTCCTGATGGTATATGTGCGCGGCACTATATACTACAGATGGTCAACTTGAAAAATCGCTCGCAAATTGTTAACGATGCCGAGCCGCTTTAAAGTACACAAGTAGTACGAGGAACTTAGCGACGCACATAAAGAGGCGACATGGGGTCTGCGGCTGAAAAGAGAAACCTGAAAGTTAGACATATGAGTTAAATCACTCAGTGAGGTGTTCTGTCAGAGAGAGTGGTGTTTAGTTTACAGCAGCCTGTGACGGCCAATAATAATTTAAATGTCTTCCTTACTGTAAGCAGTTATGAAATACCTGTCTGTGAAAGGTTATTTGTATTCTTTATTGTTCATATAGAACCCACTGCTTTCGGCTCACTGGTGAGTTAGCCTATGAATGAGTGTTAAGCACATCAGGCTGGCAGCTGTATGGGCATTGCTCTATGGTAGCTGTTATTTGCACATTGTTAATCATGAGCAATGCATCCTTACATTGTTTAACTGTGAGGTGTTATACAATTGTACTGTACTCTGGAGAGCTTTTAAAGGTAAAAAAATAAACGGCATGATGGGATGTGCAGTACCAAATATGTAAAGCACTTTTTTTATTAATGTATGATTTGCTGCATATAAGGAATAAAACAAAAATCCTCTGTCGTACCATATTGAAGTATCATTATTTTGCATCGTGTTGAATCGTATCGCACCGAATCTTATAATGTTGAATCAAATCGTATCGAACTGTATCGCAACAGGGGTGAATCGTATCACATCGCCTGGTGTTTCAAATGTATCGTTAATGTATCGTATCGTGGCAACGTATCGAGATGCGCATCGCATCGGCCTCAGTGATGGAGATGCACATCCCTACTATGTATGTATGCTTTCTGTGTTTGACAATGTCACAAATACATCATATATACAAAAATAAACAATAAACTATTGACAAGGACAAAGATTCAGCTGGAAAAAAAAGAGTTATTTTCCTGTCCTACAGCTGTGGTAAAGAGTCAAATATACCAACAATTTCTTGTCATTCTAGCTGTGTAACTTGTTGTCATTTTACTCCCCAACAGACTACAGAGCCAACTGATATCCGGACCCTGGTGCTCAGAGGGCTTCCAATTATCCTTGGCGACAACCCCACAGACTTCTACAAAGCAGGCTCTGTAAGTAACCTCTTACCTTCTCACAGAGTATTTAAAAGCATCATTATTTGTTAGTTCCTGTCCCTGGTAAACCCTGTGAGCGTAGTTTTATACAATTACAGATTAAGATTGTTCCACTTATCACTAGTACGATTAGTTCTGGCCGATAAATATTGGTGAAATTGTTACAAACAAGACAAAACAAAAGCCGCTTATATAGTCTTAACTGTGTAGGTTAGTTTGCCACTTTTTTTTAAATGTGGCAGATCTTATAAAGTGTGCTGCTGGCTGAGACAAAGCAGCCCCTCCTCTAGCTGCTGTACCTGCAGTGATTATAGAGCAGCAACAGTATAACGGTTACACCAGCATCAGTCATTATATACATTAATATCTCACTGGAAAAAAATCTAAAATGTCAATAAAGAATCTGAATATTCCTGACAGCATTATACTGAGGCAAGTTTTGAAAGAATGAAGAACACAGACATCTGTCAGTATCATTTATTCTGGGGGTCTGCTTTATCTCAGTCAGCAAGTGAATTCACAAGAATACGCAACGTTTTAAGATACGTGGCAAACTGAGCTAAACAGTTCATACAGACAGCTTTTGTCTTAGCTGGTATACCAAATGTGGGTTACGTTTAATATTGGGTTTCCATGCCATCCCTAAATTAAATCATTTCTTATTAATTGTTTATTGCTATTTTTTTATCACACATGTTCATATTGCGATGACTACGAAAATATGATTTCTCGGTCAGCACTAATAGCAACAGTTCTTTCCAACCTCTTTGAGTGATCTGTTTGTGCTCTATTCCAGCAGAACCAACACCTTCCCTCATGTGTCTGACTCTCATATGACTACATTGCATTATTCATGGTTATTTAATGAAACATGTCCTGATTGTGCTCTTATGTTGCTGTCGTTTCAGGACACTGATGATGAGGACTCGTTCCGCGACATTGAAATCCTCCTAGTTGAGCATGAAGGTGCTAGTCCCTCATCTTTCCTGCATCGCAGTCCAGCCTCGCTGAAGATCATCCTTGAGGGACAAGTTGTGATCTACAACATCCAAGACCTGCCAAAAGCGATTTCTGTTTGGTCTTACATACGCACTGCATCTCAACTACCCCAAGACTATGATGCTCACATTCCAGTTCATCCAAAAGGTTCTTCTCACGTTGGGCCAAGATGAACTAAAGCCAAGGTTGCAAACATTAAAGAACCAGCTTACAATGTAAAGAAATGCACTGACACTTGTTACTGCTGTTCAGCTGCTACCAGTGACATCATAATGTTCAGCACTGTTCGCTGACTTTCACTGTCAGGTGTGTGATTTTTCACACACATATTGTTAAATGTTGTGGGTTATAATTCCTGTCTTTGCTTGCCTTCTGGTTGACGAGGTTATTTTTCGTCAATAAAAACATTGGAATATTTAAATGTATTGTTTCATGTTTTCCCTTTGTTAGAAATTAAAATCAATGTTGGTATGGCGTCATTTGAATTAAATACACAATTTAATTTAAATCAGTTTTATTCTGAAAAACCGGAAGTTCACTAACTATTAACTTAATACTTTTATTCTGACAATTATTCATTTCCGGTTAGCATTAGCATGAGGCGAAATGCTGCATTTTCAAACTGTGAATCAACGGTGAAATGACATGTGATGTTGTACACCGAGCACACTGGGTTTAGCACTCGTTTATTACCGCTGAATAACGTTTATTAGGAAATAACCACAGACACCAGAATGATATAATTTAACAACAGAAAAAGGCAGAAATTGCATTGGACCCGCCCCCGACGACGCCGGCCAATAGGAGAAGACCTCCGATGACAACAGGAAGAGCAAGCCAAGGATTGACCTCTTGCTACCGGGTGACCTGGACTGACCGGGCGGATGAGGAGAGCGCCTCCACTTGCACATTTCATTTTGTACTGTACACCACCGCATCTTTTGTGTAATTAAATGCTGTTAACTTTTATAAGCTTCCCTTGACTCTTTTCAGTCTCTCCTGCCTTCGGGGTTACAGAATACACTAACACCTTCCATACAATTCTGGTAAAACAATGTATAAATGCAATCCCCAAATCAAAATGGTACAATTCATTTTATTAAAAGACATTTGTTATATTAACACATGATATTAAGCATTGATAAATAATGTTATTTATTATATTTAACTTAAACAAGTTATTTCATACAACTAAGACATCATTTATGTGAACTAATGATTTTGAGATAAGACTACAAATGTAAACTAAGATAAGTCTACTTAAAGTTCTACGTGTATACAACTTAACCTGTTAAGTTTCTTGCTTGTGTAAAAACTTAAGTGGTTTAATGCAACGGGTTTGCACGCGAATTTCTAGTAAAGTCAACTAAGCCGGGCTAAGAGTGCATAATTACAAGCGAAGACCGGAGTAACTTTACGTCACAGCAGGCATAACAACAGCCGGTGTTTCTCGTGAGTGTTTTCCCCGGGAAACAAACACAATACACACAAATGCAAAAATACACAAACACACGTATATACACACACGTGAGCTTCCCCCAGACCAGTAATCCAAACGAAAATATCTTCCCTCCGTAGTATTTTGATAATTTGCTAATAATCAATCAGATCGATGTATTCCAGAGAAGAGGAAACTTTGAAGGCATTTTTCTCAAAATGATGACTCGGTGACAGTCATTATATAATGTGACATACAACAACAATCCCGATATCATAAAGCTCGGAATCTCTTCTTTCCAACAGTGTATACAACTTAAAATGTGTCTTCGGGTCAATGTGACTGATTTCGATAGAGCAGGTCACTTTGCATTAGGTAAAATAAAGCAGGCAGACATAACAGGAAGAATATGTACATTTTAACCCAATCAAATAGGACATTGTCACACCATTCAAATGTATCCATGTAAATTACGACCAATAAAAAAGCTTAGATTTGTTTATGTGTTACGTTGTTTACTTTATTTGTTACGTTGTTCTGTGTGTGTCAGCCGTTAACCAGATAGAAAGAATATACACTTGCAAACATGTCAGAAGAGCCAGCGCAGAAGAAAACTAAATACAGTCAATCTAAACTTAAATTTAACAACTGGAAGATTTTAAAAACCACTGCAGGGTGGGTAAAGTGACCCATTCTCCCTATTGGTCGTCAATAATATGCACCATTACAATGGGTGATCCAAGGCCCCACATGTGTTTACTCACAATTATATTGCTTTTTAAAATTAAATTAGCTGTTTTTTAATTTTAATTTAATTTTAAACTCTACATTTTGAACGACAAACAACAATTATTTCCCCATAAAAGGTTCTCCTGTAGTAATATATGCTACAATGGTGAAGCCAATACCTCAAATTGAAATACTATATTTGTTTAGAACTAGCTTTCCCTTCAACATGGCCTATATAAATAAATATTTGTCTGATCTTATAGAGATGTTACTAAAACTCTCCCTTTGAACTGATCAATACTGTAACAAATTAAAACACTACCAAATTCACACATGAATAAAAACTCTAAAAGAATAATTTGTAAACATGATGAAAAGATTGAAGAATATGGTTCTACACTGTACTCCTAACTCCCAAACACCCACTACTTAAAGTGTAGTGCATACTTCCATCATGCCTCCCCCCTTTTCCATCAGTGTGTTTTTGGATGATTTTTCACTTCACTTTAATAGTTTTCCTCTTTACCGCTATTTTTAATTTACCAATTGATTAATTCATGGTTAATACATCTTCTTATCTTCACTTATTTATCAAGTCAATTCAAGTTCTTTAAATTTGGTTCTTTAAAATACATTAGTAGATACCTTGTGGAGTATTCACAATAACTAATCCTCTCTATGAAATCCGTTCATCTTTAAGCAGATACTATTTCCTTATTTATCTTTTGTTCATGATAACAATGGTATAACAACCACACGTTTTACCCATAGCTAGTTTCTATAACAAGATTATTATATGTGACATGATAATCAGATGTCTTGTTTTCTAAACAAGAATAATAAACTTTAATCTTTTCAGTATTCCAGACCATCATTTAAACAAGCAGCCTCTTATATAAACACTAAGCATTAAGGTTTCTACACCACCCCCTGGGAAACTCTTGCACAATTATGCTGTAAAATCATTGCATCATTCCTTCAGAGTCTGAACTATCTGAGACAAGCATGTCTCAAGATCTTGTCTTAATGAGCACAGTCAGTGATGCAGCTGTAGTCAGTGGCAGGGTCCCCAAAAAAGCTAGGACCGGCCCTGGTCAGTGGGCTTCAAGGAAACTCTCCCTGGCATTGGGATGAGGGAAGGAATCACTTGGCAGACACACATTGTCCTCTGTACAGCAGAAATCCCCCCAAAACCGCAGTACCTCTTCACACCACTGTTGCCTTGACAACGAGGCACAAGCAAAATGTCAATACTGTGAAGTAAAAACGTCTTTGCAGAAATGTTGAGCCAATCATGAAATGAGGGAAACTGGATTTGCCTTAGTCAATACACTGATATTTATTGAGAGACAAACGGCCGGAGGATTAACAAAGCAACTCGCACTGTTCAACGCAAGCTGCCAAAATTAACTCTGCCCACACAAAGACGGAAGCGCTCGAACCTGGTCTCTAAGGGGCGGAGCCCAGAAACGCGGGCCTTTACCCCAATCGATTACAGATGAACAGACAAAGAAACTCTGTCTGAGCGGGCAGTAAACCCTTCCCCCACACAGAGAAAGAGTAGTCACTCATGTGAAGTTTCTCAGGTCAGCTAAGCATCAGACTAAAATATTCCTTTACAGATCCACCCTTTTATCAATTTATGATAATCAATTAACATTAGTCTAAAGAATATTTCAGTCAATACTTAAATCAATAAGCGTCTTCAGAGTTGTGTGGGCTCACTCACATTAATTACATCAAAAGTAGAACAAGATTGAAAACACTTCAATCACCATGATTGAACACAGTCAATCATAATAAAAATCATCTCTCTTCAGTGCTTGGCATCATTTGTCAAAAAGCACAATAAACAACATGTGAAATACAACAATATTATAGCAACATATATGTTTCAAAAACAAGATCTTTATCATTTATCACTCAGTTAATCTCATTCATCAAACACAAATTCTAAATCAGCTTACATCTCAAAGATTTACTTCAAGGCAATTACTTATTAAAACACAATTAGAATTTAGGATATAAGCAATCCAATTGAGGTAAATACAAAATCATGAGAGATCCAGCTAAGGTATAAATTCACAGTGATGAATCGATCAATCTGTAATCTGTAAAGTTACAGTGTCCTCAATCTTTAACATTACTTTACGTTTACTTCATTACGCTTTATTCAAGAGTAAGGCATGATATTTAATTAATTACATTACTTCAACTATCAATCATTATGTCATTTCAAAATCTGAAGGGAAAACTAAACAATTCTCAAAATGTTTAACAATCTGAAGAATCAAACATTTTATTGTATAACAACCTGAAAAAGAAAAAATCAAAACATCTGTTCTTTATTCAGAGTGTCAACTGTAATCAATATCAAAACATCTGTTCTTTATTCAGAGTATCAACTGAGATCAATATCAAAACATCTGTTCTTTATTCAGAGCATCAACTGTAATCAATTTCAATCGCTGAATTGGGAGCCTTGTAATCTGGTTTTACCTGGTAATGATTAAGGATAGTAACATTGTCTGTTATAATATTAGAAATATCTTATTGTTCAATACCTTATAAATCTGAAAATATCAATTAATTTGTTTAGTGTGAAAGTGTAATCTGATCTGACAAAATATATTTATCACCACTATTTAACACATATCTGTTCATTGGGAATACAAAAACAATCATTAATTGTACATCTGTAATCATCTGGTCATTCAATTCAAATGTTATCTTTGTATCAGAGCTAGAAGAACATGTCCTCCTCTCTTTATGACACAGAATGTCTGGTGTGTAAAGGCATCCTGATACTGTAGATTAGCACTGAGGTGCTGATTGGCTCAGAACTCTTCTTCATCAGAGCGCCATAACTCAATTATCTGTAGATTAGCACTGAGGTGCTGATTGGCTCAGAACTCTTCTTCATCAGAGCGCCATATCTCAATTATCTGTATATTAGCACTGAGGAAGATTAGAATCCTCTCATCTCGAACGACCTCGTGCCTCCTTGCCTGTGGATAGGTTGCTCTCTGCAGCCGCAGAGTGTGCTTCTCTCTCTGACCCTTGGCCTTCAGAGCTGTTTAACACTTGATAGGGATGTTTTCCTGAGTGCAGACAACTCAAAGTAATGGATTAGCACATTTATCATTCAATTACAAAAATAGGATAGGCCCCCTCAGAATGATTTGGGAGCCTTCCTGACACATGCACATTATAAATGTAAGGTTTGTGTCAGTCATTTAACATGCAAGAATCATATACTCATCAGTCCAAAGCAGAGAAATTTTTATTTTAAGTTAAATGTGAGCTAGTCCCTGTGGAATAACCCTTTCTCAATGATTCTAAATGTTATATTAATTCACCATTTACCGTTTGATCAAGGATTAGTTTATCAGAAGTACATTTCCTCTTCCATAAAACATAGGTTTGAGAAATGAATGTTCCAAAATGAAATCAATTGCTCAATTTCTCAATATAATTTGACTCTTCCCTCTCTTTTCTTACATATTGTCACATATGAAATAATAACTTAGGAGTCTATTTAAGCATGGTATTGTCTATATAAGCTATTAATCGAGAAAACTCAGTCAGTATGCAACTCGCAAATATCTCTCCTCCTTCCTATCCCTCTCTTCCACATCTCCCTCTTTACTCACTTCCCCATCTCTTTCTATTTTCTCTTTCTCATCCCTCTCTCTTCTTCATCTCCCTCTTTACTCACTTTCCCATCTCTTTCTATTTTCTCTTTCTCATCCCTCTCTTCCACATCTCCCTCTTTACTCACTTCCCCATCTCTTTCTATTTTCTCTTTCTCATCCCTCTCTTTTTCATCTCACTCTCATCTCCCTCTTTACTCACTTACCCATCTCTTTCTATTTTCTCTTTCTCATCCCTCTCTTTTTCATCTCACTCTCATCTCCCTCTTTACTCACTTACTGTTGGAGTTTTGAGGTTTTTACAACCCCACTCGGCTCCGCGTGTCGTTTTGACGAGTCCTGCTTAAAATCATAACAGGAAGGAAATCAGACAGAGAACACCCAGTTTAAACAATCTGTTTTAATTATCAAAGGTAATAATGCAATGCACTATAATACATTACAACACCATATAATACAATATACTAAAATCATATTGTAATGTTTTAAGAAGTAGCCGGCCCACTTCTGCCCTGGTTCGCGTGCTGCGGAGATCCTTCCGGTCCTGACAGCATGTGAAGAGAGGCCGAACTCAGGAATCAACAGAATATATACCAGAAGACAGAAGGAAGGGGTGAGGTCAGCTGGTCATCTTTTCAGGTCCTCTCATTGGCAGACGCAAAATATGCTTTGTCACAGTGACCCAGCGCTGGCCAGCAGAAAACCAAACAGGCCCATTTTACAACAAAACACATCTTATCACCCAAGTCATGTGTTTCTTTATGAAAGCCATACTTGTTGGGAATATAACAGTCATTATCCCATGACATCCTCAGAACTAGCTCACCAACAAGCCTAACTGTCTTCATACCCCCCCCAATCATCTCTGAACTTTTATTCACCCGAAGTAAGCTCACCCTTAGTCTAAAAGGACCATTGTCTCTCTTAACTGTGTGACTAAATTCTCAAGGCCTGCAGGATGCGCATAATTAACTTAGAACGAATTTAGCCACTATATCTAATGGTTAACCAAGAAAAACACTCAAAAGGGTAATCTTTTCACTCAAAACAGAACTCACAAGTAATTCTGCATTTTACCCCTCAAAAATAACCTAAAGCACCCTTTTGATGAAAAGGGTACAAGTGAAAGAAAAAGACTATTGCACTAATCTACTTTAAAGAAAAAGGGAACATTGTTTCAGGAATCTATAAAAAACCTCTCTATATTTAAGAGGAAAAATGTATTTTGTTCCTTCAACTATTAATACACAGGAATGTATATACCCACACATATATTTAGGGATAACATGCACTCAAAGAAATAACTCATTGGATTAACTCAATTTTATTGTTGGCAGGTTTTCCATCCAATAAATATATGTGGCACAAACTCAAACTAATGGCATCCATGCAGTATAATGTAAATGAGTTAGTCCAACTCAAATTTTTCAAATAGAGTTTAAGTAAAATGATAACATTACCTTTATGAATTTAGATAATGCTAGTCCACCTAAATCCTATTTAATTAATTGAAAATGAAATAATGAGGTTAAATATAATTTAATAAAAATGTGTTACACATGATAGAAAACATGGTTTAGTTTTTTTTATTTTTAAATTCACATTATTCAAAACAATCCTCCATTCAATAGTGTTTTAAAATGAATGAATTCACACTGAAAGATGAAAAACATTTCTGAAAGATAATACCATTTTTAAAATGGCAGAGAAATGGAACTCCTATAATTAACTTACAAATCTCCCTTTGCCAAATACAATGAATACAATATAACAGGGGTATGCACTGCTCTTCTAACAGGACAATAACACATAACATGAAGAGTGCACTGCAAACACCAACATATGGAAATAGTGTTGCAGTGTGTTGAAACAAACAAATACAGAAAAGCACAGAACAAATGATTGATATAACGGCTCAATCTGCTCTGATTAGGAAACTCGTGAATAAAATGACAACAATGAACTCATGAGTCACTTCTTTTTCACATTTCAATCGAACAACTTGATCTTCAGACTTTCGATTTTACCATTCAGCTTGTGCCCATCCAGATTCATCACTACCTTCTGCATGAACTCGAAGGTGTGTTTGAGGTTGTCCGGAAAGCTCAAATCCAGGGCATAAATAAGTCCCAATAGCATGACAAACCCCACAATCACGCTGCCCAAGTTGTCCATGACTATATTGCCTTCGATGACAATTCCCACGTCCTCTTGCTGCCCATCCACATCTCTTTGAAGTGTGTATATGCCCATGACTGTGTTTGCCATGTCCCTCTTGGCATCTTCAGAGGCAGTGGCCTGAACAAAGACACAAGCATACAACACATGTGTTAACTAAAACCTGAATTACTACATTTTATAGAAGCAGATTTACTTATGTGGCTCTCCTCATTGATCAAAACAGTTTTAGACTAACCCTCTGGTATCACTCAAATGTACTACCCAATCTGGCCACTCAGGATAAAAATGTCCACTTTCAAAAACTTGAATGATAAAATGATATAACAATATTATATTTAAATATTTTTCCCCCACACTTTTTGGGAAGTGTGGGAACATTTTTTAAATGGACAATTAGGGTAATTTGTACACAGTGTATTCGAGACCGATTAGAAAAATTGAAATTCCAAAAAGTATCTAGAAAAAACACAAAATCATTATAGCCAAATCTGATGTGAAAAATTACCAATTTGGACAAAAATGTCCTGAGTGATACCAGAGAAGGTTAGGACCTCCAACACAGAACTAAATTAAGCTTGTAAGAAAATGTTTACATAAATAAATTATAAAGATATATTCCTGTATGTTCTGTTTGATTATCAACTTTATCTTATTTATTAATTCAGGTATTAAGTTATTTGTTTACATCCCTACTTAATCATGTAATTTGTTGTTATTCCTGTAGTTAATTATGCATTTACCTACTTATTTTGATATGTATTTGATTATTTATTATTTAATAATTTATTTCCTTGATTTATGTGATTATGTAATTATTCCTTTAACAATTTAGTAATTGCTGCATTCACATACCTTTTTAAACATGAATCTATTGATTAATATATTTCTGTATTTCAGCATTTATTTATTATTTTATTTATGTATTTATTCAATTATTTATAAGTTCTTACATATGTATTCATGTCCATATTTATTTATTCATTTATAGATGTATTTATATATAAATGTAAATATTTATTTCAGCATTCATTTATTATTTGTATTTATTTCCAGATATATTCATGTTTTAATTCACATTTGTATTTATCAATTGTATTCCTATGTTAATTTATAGATGTATTTATATCTGTATAAATGTATTAATTCACTTTTTTCTATATTTATTTTAACACTTGCCCGATGAAATTACTTCTGTATCTATTTATTATTATTTTTTTATTTCTGTATTTATTCATTCTTACATATATTCATTCCTATATTAATGTATACATTTATTTATTTCTGCATGTATTTATGATATGTGATAAGATATTTAGATGTAAGCAGGGATAGGGTTGTGTGCGCCATAGAATTTTCTTATTATCAATGTAAGTAATGGTGGTTATAATTGTGGGTAACACTGTTAACCACTACATTGAAAACATATTGTGATAAACATACCTGATACTCCTTAAAAAAAGAGTCTGGATCCTCGTTGAGGTAGATCGCGATGCTTCGCAGGATGCACCCCCTCTTGATGTGGATGTTTTCAAACTAAAGCAGGGGCGATAAATCAAAGACAATTAAGCACAATGCATGTGCAACAGAGCAGGTCTACAAAGTAGAGGGCTGTATCTGTCGTGTGTTTCCCTAAGCAGGACTCCTTACCCCTACATTTCCACAATAAGCTATTGCCTTAAAAACACTATAAAAGCAGACAATTTCTTAAATGTGTTCATATGAGCATGGACAAAAACAATACAGTGAAAAACGAGGTTCTCTGCATTTATACTAACCGAATCTGATATTGCAAGGGCTTCCTTGATTTTGTGGCCCTTTAGTCCTCCTTTGATCTTGAAGATCTTCAAGAGCTTGTCTGAGAAGTGGTCCAGCTGCCACATGAACTTTGATTGAAGTGGTGATGTTGTGATCCTCAAAAACTCCGCATTCACCTTAAAATATTATTAACAAGCACAATACAACCAATTGTTACTTGTTTATTAGAATCACAACCATGCAAGGATGTAGACATGAATCACAAAGGATAATAATAAAAGACTGTCAACAAATACAAATATTTACTTACTTCACTCTGCTGAAACAGAGCAGGCCATCTGCATTTGAAGTCCCCTATCAAAGGCCTTTGCTCCACAATCTCAAGGCGTCTGTGAGAGAAGGTTTTTTCCATTTTTGCTTTTATCACCACTTCATTGTCACGCTTTTTCAGTTCTGACAATAAGGCAATTCTCTCATTCTCCAAGCTTTCTGTGGTTTCGCCTTTTGGGTGCAGAGGAATGTAGTTTATTTCAGCTTTTCTTGTTTTTTTTATGTTTGCTGCAGCTTTGCCTTGGCCTGTTTTCTTGTGCTTTAAGGAGTTCACAAGGATTTCAGGATGTCCAAGACGGCCAAGCTTTGTACGATAGTTTTGCATTTTGTACTTAAGAGACTGTTTTCCACCCCCCAAATCCTATCTTGGATCCTAGCTGCCCCAAACAAGGGTGGGCCCTCGTCAACGCTGCAGCTACCTCTTCACACTGATAGTCTTTTGGATATTTTGTGAATTTGATCATTTCTTGGGCTAGGCCATCAAGAATGACTCCTTTCAGCTTTAGGCCAGGCTGGAAGTATGTACCAGTTGTCTCAAACTCTGCATTCTGTAGATGAAGCTCAAATTCAGCCTCGTAGGTGAGCTTAGGAACCACAAAAACTGTGGGCCAGGATAACAATTGTGAGGCCTGAGCTTCAGGGGATGGATGCGGGGTTGACGTATACACCATATCATCACTGCAGCATGAGGCTATTGATGATGCAGGGATTAGAGACTCTGAGCTTCCAGTAATTGAGGTCTTATCAAATGAGTCAACTGTGTACTAAGTGATGGAGGGCTCAATATTTGACAATATAGGAGAGTAAATTACTTTCAGTGTGCTTTTATCCTGAATTTCAGACACTAATGTAAGATTCATGAACTCGTTAAAGTCAACATCCATGTATTGCAGACGGAAGTCCTCTTTCAATTGAAGAGATGTCTTGACAAATGTGTGCAGTTCTTCAACTGTTGCTGGGATTCCCGAATCCAGGGTCAGTTTTCTAGAGTCAGACTGGTCGGCAAAGATGATGCGCAGAAGCGCCCGACCTGCCGTTATGGAACACCTTTTAATCTAGAGCAGAAACAAGGTGAAAGAATAACAAGAAAGAAACACATTAGGATTATATCAAAGATGAACATAAAAATGTTTTTACAGTTTAACTGCCCCTTAAATGTGCATGTGTCTGCTGGAAATGTTTTAACAACAAATACCTGCTAGCTAGTTCCAAACTGCAGTGTTTGCACTGCCACATGCATAACCTGAAAAAGAGAATAAATAGAATTAGCAATTGACACTGAACAACTGACAATGTCACAGATCAGCTTGTGCAAGTATTGTGAAAGTAGCCGTGTACTTACCATAAATAAGAGGTTTCCCCAAGGTGCTTGTTAATGCTGATCAAACTGCAAAAGACAACAAATATATTTTAGAGGTGTGATTAAAATGCTTATATATTTGAATTTTCACAGAAAACACATAATTGCCTAAGATTGCACAACCCAAAAAACGTTTCTGCACAACTCTGGGTGCCTGCTTGTGAGTGAAGTAACCCATACAAGATTCACATATATATTATCTCATTATTTATATTAAATATTTGGCAGTAAAAAACTAAACTCAACTGAACTCCTACAGAAACGAGTGGCTCCGCCTGTCCTCCTCTGCCTGCCTGCACTAAGGCCAGGAGAGAGATGGACACACCTGCTGAGCTTTATGATAGAAAATGGCAGCCCTTGCATGCAGGCTCTGCCTCCTATACTGTTACCTCATTCACTTGAATTACTCTTTGCATTTTTTGGTTGAATTTAAACTGAATTTCGGTGTACTGTGTTCAATGACAATAACGTTAAATCGAATGTAATATAATCTAATGATCTCCATTATCCAGTATCCAATGCTAACCGTATCTAGCAAGCTAGCTAACAAACCAGTTATTTGGCTAGCTAGCTTGCCTCATGCACTTTAATTACTCTTTGCATTTTTTGGTTGAATTTAAACTGAATTTCGGTGTACTGTGTTCAATGACAATAACATTAAATCGAATGTAATATAATCTAATGATCTCCATTATCCAGTATCCAATGCTAACCGTATCTAGCAAGCTAGCTAACAAACCAGTTATCTGGCTAGCTAGCTTGCCGCTTTACCTCATGCACTTTAATTACTCGTTGCATTTTTTGGTTGAACTTAAACTGAATTTCAGTGTACTATGTTCAATGACAATAACGTTAAATCTAATGTAATATAATCTAATGATCTCTACTATCCAGTATTCAATGCTAACCATATCTAGCAAGCTAGCTAGCTTGCTATTTAGACCCAACTAAAAACGGAGCAAAATATAACACGGTGGTTTCAAATATTCTTGTCGATATTATGAAAAGGCATTACTTGGAAACAGGGAACATTCTAAACTACTAGAAAAAACAAATACTTACCAAATAATAGACTTTCCACCGTCAGTTTCCCCAGTCAGTTTCCACAGTCAGTGTTAGACAAAAGGCGGCAAATGACAGAACGGATGTTGCGCATACGCAAAGGGGGTGTGCAAAGGGGCGGTCCCCAATGAAAACAATTCATTTTGAGTTGCTCTGTCTTAAATACATTTAATAAGTGAATTGATTAATGTAATTTGTGTTACACTAATGAACTATACTTAGGTTTATTTCTTAAATAAAAATATTTAAGTAAAGTGAAACCATTTTTAATGTGTCAAGTCTAAGAAGGGCTTGAATCATTTTTTTGAGTGTGATGCAATACACCTCTTATATATTGGTGAGATTAAAATGAATATACCAAAAATATGCTGCATCACATCTTCTGCATAATACTCTTCATAAACTTCCGCAATTCCCCCTTTTTATCTCTTTCTCCAGAGATAAACTTTAAACAAGGCACTTGAAACATATACCCACTGTCATTCTTTTCTACTGTGTCCGTCCCCCAAACATTGTATAAATCCATCCGAAGCTGGTATTTAGAGTACTTGAAACCTTCATGGAGACAGAACACCACTTTCCATGGCAGTGAAGGAACCATGAGGGGGCAGCTGGGTGCTAGTGCAGTCTCCTTGTGTGGTGAATCATCAGCCCCCCCCCCCTCAGAGGAATACGCCAACAAGGGGCAGCTGATAGGGAGGGGGAGATGCGGCTAGCCCTTCACGGGTGGAACTGATCAGAGAAGTAGACTCCTCTGCTGCCTCGACAAGTCCCCTGTGCCGTCCTGGCTTGCCGTGTCTTTGTCCCCCCGATCCGCTGACAGCAGTTTCTGGGCTGCCTGCTAGAGAGATGTCTTCCTCCTCCTCCTCCTCCGGCCCGCTGATGGCGGCTTCCGGGTCGATGCTGGAGAGATGTCTTCCCGATTCTCCTTCTCCGGCCCGCTGATGATGCCTCCCGGGTCGACTGCCTTGACGAGGGCCAGGTCTGTCCTGATGTCGTCTAGGGTCCTCGCAGGTGTTTTCCCGACCGCACACTGGCTCCAGTGGTACCAGTTGTCCCCCTTTCCTTCTAGGCGGACGGCATGGGATGTCCTCTGGGTCACTCGGTCGGGGCCGGAGAGCCTGGGGTTGAGCCACTTTGTCCTGATGACTTTCAGCCAGATGAACACCGCTGTGTCGGCCTCGTGCTTCTCGGGTCCCCCTTTTGGCGCCAGCAACCTGTGTGGAGAAATCTGATACAACTCCCTCAAGCCTACGCTCAGCTGTTTTGACCAACTTGGAGCCTGTTGGTGGGGTGTCTTGAAACAACAGCCGTCTGTGAACCGGTTTTCTAAATTAATTGTAGACCTCCTATCTGCCAGTGCAGCTTCAGAATCTTAATACTTGGATTGTGCCAACTAAATAAGAACCCCAACATCTTTAGGTAAACTAAATAACATATTTCAATAGCTCTGAATTTCTGACAAGCATCTGTGTTTATTTTTAAATGAAATCCTTGAGATCCTATTTAAAATCTAAATATAATATGAACTGCTAATGTTTCTGGTAAAGAAACACACTAATGTTATGGATTCAAAAACAACCAAAATCACAATACTAACAAAGTGAATGATTTCCTGGTGATACTGCTTCTACCTGTCAGTGCTTAGATATTATCACGCTGAAAAAATGAATACAGAATTCCAACAAACTGTCATCAAATGTCTTTCTATTATGAACTTAGATGAAATGTATATCCCCATAATGACCTAAATAATAAAGTATATGGCTTTTACTTCTTTACCAGGCTAGTTACATGATGTTGTCTAAATTAAATTCTGTCTCAATACACTACTATGTTTTAGTTTTAACTGTAATATGTTCTTTCTACATTTCAAACCTCAGTTACTTTTATACCTGTTGAAACATTACTCACAGGTCAACTTCTTCCGTATTCCATTCTGGAGTTACATCTCTCACAGTAGCCCCTTGGCCACTGATTCTGCATCTGTGTTACCTGCTATAACTCAACCAATATTAGAAACATGTCAACATTCATCAAACAGTATCTTATCCCCAGATATGGAGCAGGTCAATTCTAAAACCGTCAATCAATGGTCAGATTGAACAATCGAGTTGGGGCAGCAGTACACTCCCCCTTTTTACACATGACTCATGTGTAACCAAAATCCTGTATGGGAAGAAAACCTTCAGGTAATAATGGATTCTAAGAAAATATCAAACATTTTTTCCCAAATGTACATCCATCATTTCCACAGTAAACACTCCAGTGAAATGAAGTGTTTCTCTCCATCCTTCAGTCCTAAAAGAAACAGAATCTTCATGTTTTAGTTTGAGTTCCTCATTCTGCAAACTGCCACCTCCTGTGGGAGTGCACAAGTGCGGTTTTCCAATTCTGTGGAATGTTATTGAGGCCCAGAAAAATGTGTTAGTCCAAAAACATGCTTGATTAGTCATTGTTTTAAATCATGCAGTTGCACTGATCACATGCAGACATACACTCACATTCACACTGTCAGGTTGTAAAGTCAAGTTTGGTCAGGTCCACCCCAGAGTCAGTCAATCACAGTGCCTTGTCAAGTTACACTGTCGGTCAGGGTCAAAGGTCAGTTGGTCTCAGTCTTTTTTGGCCATGTGTCGTGCTCTGCAGAGACTTTGACATTTCAGCATAGGCCAGTATCCCTTGTCTACACAAATATGTATATATGGAGCGCCATCATTTATTAATTCACAATTACAACTATAATGTTCAAGATATCTCTAACTTTTCATTGAGACAGCTGCTTCCCACATTCCCCGAAAAGTGTTTAGCCAAAAAATGTCACTTCCTTATTGTACTACTACTGCAGTTTATCAACACCTAATCTATATTCAAATGTCTAATAGATCTATTTCAGAAACTTGTGCACATAATTATCATCTTGAGTCAAACCATCTGTAAAGCTCTGCTATGTATTTCATAACTCATATTCATTTATCTTCAAATCTGGTCCACTTAAAAACAATGTTAACCTCTTTAACAGTGCGTGGAATCTTGGGTGTCCGAATATGTAACAATCACTCCTTCCTTTATCAAGGATTCTAAAAACAGAAGTCATTTCATCAATGGTTTGTAGCTAAATTCAGGAATTATCACTTATGGTAGGTATGTTTTGACTCTTTAACATCTCTAAATGTCAGTTAATTACTAACTGAATTAATGTCCATTAGGAGGTGGTGACGCTAGTCTTCCAAACTCATAATCTGGTGCCGTGCGCTTCCTGTGAAGCTGCATAAGATTTTAAAAACCACTGCAGGGTGGGTCGAGTGACCCCTCCTCCCTATTAGTCGTCAATAATATGCACCATTACAATGGGTGATTGAAGGCCTCACATTATGTCCAATTACAGCATCAGTCTTCTTTACTCTAAAATTACTTTTTAAATAGGAATATTTAGAAATGGAACAAATATTCAATCTTCAGAAAAGTTCTTAACCAATGTCTATCTAGTGAATAGCCAACATATTTGAAAATGTCAGATGTATAAAAATAAGCCTAAATACTCCCTTACCATCAAAGTCCAAATCTAGACATAAGGTCAACAGTTTTGGTAATGGACAATTTAACCTAAAAACAAAACTAAATTGGACTTGTGTCCTTGTTATTTGTTCTTCAAAATACATTAGCAAATACCTTGTGAAGTATTCGCAACATAACTAACCCTCTCTAGGATATGAAATCCATTCATATTTTTACTCATAGTTAGTTTATATGTCAAGATTATTATGTGTGACCTAATAATCAGATGTGTTGTTTGCTAAACAAGGATATTAAACTTTAATCTTTTCAGTATTCCAGACCATCGTTTAAACAATCAGCCTCCCTTCTCAAACACTAAACCTATTGTTGTACACCACCCTCTGGAAAACTCTTGCACAGTTATGCTGTAAAATCATCGCATAATTTCTTCAGAGTCTGAACGATCTGAGACAAGCCCGGTCATAATGTGAACAGTCAGTGATGCGTTGTCTTCTGCAGCTGTAGTGAATTGGATCAATGAAACTCTTGTTTGGCACTGGGATGTCCTGAGGGGGAAGGAACCTCTGGATCAATGTGGTACAATCAGCAGACACACGTTGTCCTCTGCACAGCAGGAATCCCCAAAAACTGCAGTTCCTCTTCACACCACTGTTGCCTCGGCAACAAGGCCCAAGCAAAATGTCAAACCCTCCTCAGAGATGCGTTCTTTGCACACTTCTTCTGTTTCTGTAGTGAGCAACTCTTCACCAACACACTGATTCAGAGTACAACCCAAAGGTGGCGCACAACTATCCAGTGCTGCTATAATCACAGCAAATCAGCATCTGGAGAAAAACTCAATTTAAATCTCTCCCCCCAAAGGGTTACAAAATAAAACGGCTGAGTGTCTATATGGTCAGGAATGCTGAAACATGTGAATGTTAAAACAAACCAATGGCAGTAGTCTACCCAGATTCTTTACTCCATTAAAAGTAGTAAAACCACATCGTAAAATATCTTGTCTAGTTGAAGTCCTGCTTCTAAAATTCTAGTCAGAAAAAAATGTCTTCCTTCTCCACCCCGATCCTATTTTTACCTCAAAGTCCAAACAAACTGATGATTTATCTTTAAAAACCATGAGGAATGACAGTTCTCATAAAACACTATTCTTCCTTACTTGATTTCCAAATCAAATGAGCCAAACAGGAAAACCTCCTTAACCACTTGCCTATTCCATTATTTTTTTTTAATTGTTTATCTAACTTGTGTTACAAGCAGGTTCGATTTGTAACAGAATACAAAACTAACTGTATTTAGCGCTATATTTGAAAAACAAGTAATCTGATTACAGTTAATGAATATATATTTTGAACAGTTATTATTGGTGGAAAAGTTTCCTCACAAAATGTAATCTCCATTACTAAAGCTAAAACCTAAAGAAATCATCACGGAACAGTTTTCTGTCCTTACCACTTAATTGTTTCAATACAAACTAAAAAGCGTTGTGAAAACTCCCACTCTTGAGAACATCTCAACACTTTATTCCATCTGAGCACGAATGTTTATGACAGACACGCCCTATTAATCCAAAACGGTCTTTAATGGTATCAATTGTGAACTTTCTTAATATGAATTGTAAATGCAACGTATGTTCTCTTTGGAACACAGATAGGACAGTAGCTGCTGAAACTGGTTAATAGCAGCTTTCTGTTAACCTAGATAAGCATGTTGTTCTTATATTTTTACTTCATGTTTACTCACAAAACAATATAACATTCTTCAGACTAGTAGTTAACTTTATATAAGTTGTACTCTCTCTGAACTCTTCAAAACATCTACTTCTCCTGTCTCTCTCTCTCTGTGCCCTGCAGCTGCTCCTGCACAAGCTTCTCTCATCAATCACCTCTCTGTGTTTAGCCAACAGTGTGCTTTTAGCCTCGTGCAGCACCTCTGTCATGTTTAAACATGAACAGATCCCTCCTGTTTACTTACTCTTTCTTCATAAACACAATTAATGTCTACTAATGATATTACAAAAACTACCTAATGACAAATAGCACAAAATTCACAATGCAATGCAATAGTAACAATCAGTTCTCAAAACTTCTCATGAAAACCACAATGTGACGTAACTGCATCCCACAAAAACTATGCTAAAAACGACAAATTATAGTTTCTTATTTATTTAAATATCTACGACACATTGATCTATTAATTTTCAATGTTATTCACTCCAACTTCAGACCAGTCGTTGATTATTCACTCCTTGTTTTAAATTCAACGCTCAGCAGCCATTTTTGAGGCATTTTGAGAAGAAGCACAAGCAGTCACACTTCTGGCTGCTGCTTCAGCAATTAGAGGAAAGCTGTGAAGAAAAAGGGGGGCTTTCTTTAACCCCTGGTGACCACGCATTTCTTTATCTGACTTTTCTCCCTTATCTATTAGTAATTATTCACAGAAAATTATTCCCCGTACAGTCTATCCAGCTTTATGGTGCGATGTTTATTTCAACAGATAACATAATCTCTTTATCGTCACGTTTGGCTAGATAGATTAACCCCACAGAACAAGAGAACGAGATTCCGGTCCTTTCAAAATGGTTATTTGAAATTTGCGTATCTCCCCTTGGATTCACTTATAATGCAACTGCAGCTCCTATGAGACTGGAAAACATTATTCAATTTAGTTCTGGATGGAATCATTAGAAACCACTGAACGCCCCCGACGAGTTAGCCGTATCGAGTTCTGAAAAAAAACGCACGGGGCCTTTCACCTTCATCTTACAGTCCTCATCGCTTCACATGGAGCTAACGAGTTAGTCGTGCGATTCTGAAAAATCCACGAGGTTCCTAACCGTTGCTTTATTAATCTTATTATTCTTAGTTAGTTACCTACCTATGCTAAAATATGCATTGCATTATCTTTAGCGTGAAGACTAGACACTGAGAAATATTCCTGACAACTCTAAAAAATTTGAATATAGCCAAATCACAGATTTTGAGTGTAACGGGTATCCGTGCTTACCTGATATTTTGTATAGAGCTCTGTTTTTAGTTGTCAGAAAGTATTTCGAGGTGTCACCCCTGGACAGCTTCGTCCGCTGGCTGCTGATGTGACTCCCGCTGAACGCCCACTCGTAAACGTCTGGGTCACCACTTTGTTGGAGTTTTGAGGTTTTTACAACCCCACTCGGCTCCGCGTGTCGTTTTGACGAGTCCTGCTTAAAATCATAACAGGAAGGAAATCAGACAGAGAACACCCAGATACCAGTTTAAACAATAATCTGTTTTAATTATCAAAGGTAATAATGCAATGCACTATAATACATTACAACACCATATAATACAATATACTAAAATCATATTGTAGTGTTTTAAGAAGTAGCCGGCCCACTTCTGCCCTGTTCGCGTGCTGCGGAGATCCTTCTGTCCTGACAGCATGTGAAGAGAGGCCGAACTCAGGAATCGACAGAATATATACCAGAAGACAGAAGGAAGGGGTGAGGTCAGCAGGTCATCTTTTCAGGTCCTCTCATTGGCAGACGCAAAATATGCTTTGTCACAGTGAGCCAGCGCTGGCCAGCAGAAAACCAAACGGGCCCATTTTACAACAAAACACATCTTATCACCCAAGTCATGTGTTTCTTTATGAAAGCCATACTTGTTAGGAATAAAACAGTCATTATCCCATGACATCCTCAGAACTAGCCTAACTGTCTTCATACCCCCCCCAATCATCTCTGAACTTTTATTCACCCGAAGTAAGCTCACCCTTAGTCTAAAAGGACCATTGTCTCTCTTAACTGTGTGACTAAATTCTCAAGGCCTGCAGGATGCGCATAAATAACTTAGAACGAATGTAGCCACTATATCTAATGGTTAACCAAGAAAAACACTCAAAAGGGTAATCTTTTCACTCAAAACAGAACTCACAAGTAATTCTGCATTTTACCCCTCAAAAATAGCCTAAAGCACCCTTTTGATGAAAAGGGTACAAGTGAAAGAAAAAGACTATTGCGCTAATCTACTTTAAAGAAAAAAGGGAACATTGTTTCAGGAATCTATAAAAAACCTCTCTATATTTAAGAGGAAAAATGTATTTTGTTCCTTCAACTATTAATACACAGGAATGTATATACCCACACATATATTAGGGATAACATGATGCAATACACCTCTTATATATTGGTGAGATTAAAATGAATATACCGAAAATATGCTGCATCACATCTTCTGCATAATACTCTTCATAAACTTCCGCACAGGTCATATCCTTCTGAGTACGGAAATATTTATAGAGCAAAATAAAGGGAGAAGGGTAAAAAATGAAGTCAAACTTTCTGTTAACAACAACATGTTGCATGAATGCTACTTGAGTTTTTACTTACACTCCTCCATGTCAACTACCGCCCTGATCAGCTCCTCATCCGAAGGCTCCTCCGATGGCTTGGAGGGAAGAGCTGATCCGAGGGAGGCTGTAATTGCAACGTGAGTGAGAAGAAAATATACAGTGAACATGAGAAATACGAATAGGGTTAAACTGTGCATTTTATTTAGGCTGGACTTGCTTGGAAATGCAGGCTTAGGGACCACCAGCTTCTTGATCTTTGCCTGCATTTCCATGGCAGACAGAGAACGCCGCCCGGACACGAAGGCCGCAAACGCTGAACCAAGAGGCCTATGAGACAGAACAACATCTAGAATGCACAACATGAAAAACACCAACGTGTCTTCAGAAAAGTCATCCAGGTACGTCAAACTCAGACAGCTTTAAAATAACACACGTACTTAGATGCAGTCCTCGCTCTCTGGCCAGAGGTTGAATTAAATCATCCGCAATCCAGACATAGTCTGGATCAACGTAAAGCATGGGCCATCCTGGGACAGGTGTGTAGGGCTCCTCACTGTTCATTTAAACCACAAGGATATTGTGTTCCAAGTGTAGAAATTAGGGGTGTAACGGTTCACAGAAGTCACGGTTCGGTTCGTACCTCGGTTTGGAGGTCACGGTTCGGTACAACAAGAAAAAGCAAAAAAAAGTCCCAAATGCATAATTCCAGGTTTGTTGTTATTTATGATTGAACAGTAGTGCAAGTTTCAGTTTAAAAATAAAGAACTCTTTTTTTAATAATGAACTGTATTAAACAGTTAAAAACAAACCATACACAGTACACTCAGATGGCCATATTATCTATAATGGCTGATGTCAAACAAAAAGGTTTCATCAAGCTGTAAAGCTAAAAAGAATGTCTTGAAAATATGACATCATAAATAATAAGAAAGTGTTTTAAGAATCGTTGAAAAACATATGCCAAAAGCTTCCGTTATGTATTTTGGTCTCACGGGTTTCATGTCTATTGGCTTCTTAAAAACAGCGGGGATCAGCTGCTGAACTGCTGCTGTCTTTTTCCGGGCTCCGGTGATTGGCAAATCTGGGTGATGCCTTTTGATATGATTTAGCATGTTTGGCGTGTGTTACCATTAGCATACCGCACCACTGTAGAACAACGGCGACACACCGTCCTCGTCCGATCCACCACTCGTACACTCCATCGTTATTGTAGTCCACAGGGAACCCGAAATGTTCCCACACAGCTGATTTAAAAGAAGCAGGTGGGTTCTAGCTCCTGTGTTATCTGAAATCGCCATACTAACTTTTCTTCTTCTTGTATTTTGTTCGTTTTGTTGTTGTTTCTTCTTGTTCTTCATTTGTTGTTTAAGGGCGGCTGGCAAACAGCTTTTAGGCGCAATACCGCCCCCTGGATTATATATAGTGTAGTGGATACTGCCCTGAATGACACTTTTTTCCCACTCATAAAAAAAAGGCGTATTCGTCGTGTGACTGCGTGTGCCGAACCGTGACGGTACGGATACCGTTACACCCCTAGTAGAAATCCATTGTGTTTTCTGCATGAAAAGTCTGTCCATGTTAGGCTGGTTTGCAGTCCCATGATTTTAAGTGACTCCACTTGGTGTTTAATTAAATGTTTCACTACATAAGTGTCTGTTATTTTTTGATGTCTGATATTGTATTTATGTTGAATTAGTCTCATTTGGAGAGAATTGTTAGTTTCTCCTACGTATTTCATGTGGCACTTTGAACAATGAATCATATATATACAGTTTGATGTTTTTGGAATTATGGGAGGCCCAACTTTAATTACAATTTTGGTTTGTAAATTGGTCACGAAATGAATATGTTTGTATTCCAGACATGGTCTCTGCCTCATATTTTGGATAGGTTTTAACTTGCTTTGTACCAGAAGGTCTTGTAAATTGAGGTTCCTGCGGTATGCTGATATTATTTTATGCTTTTGGAGTGCACGTGTTTTACCCAGGAATTGAACATAATTCTTCTTAAGAATGTGAGTCAAACCCATGCTCTGCTTTGAGTAAGTCGTAATAATGGGAATAATGTTAGGTTTGTTTTCCTCTGTACCTTGTTTGGGATTAAATAAGGTTTTTAATATATTACGTAAGAAGGAACGAGAATATCCTCATTTCCGGAGAGCACGAAATAAGGTCCGTGTGGCTTCATGAAAATCTTGTACGGTACTACATATTTTGTGAAAACGGAGTAATTGAGATCTAACAATGCCCTTATTGGTGTGTTGAGGATGAAAGCTATTTTTCCAAAGCAGTGCGTGTGTGTCTGTGTCTTTGAAGTAGACTTTGAAATCTAATTTGCCGTTATTCCCGAATTGTGGTCCTTTAAAGGTCACGACGTCTAAGAAGTTGACTGAATTGTCGTCTGTAACATACTTGACTTTAATGGTTGGATGTTGGTTGTTCAAATTCTGCTTTGGAATGAGTCCAAATGCCCCAAATGTCTTCCAAAAATCTATAATAGTGGAGAGGTTTAAGTGGTGACGAGGCTAGCGCTGATACTTCCCAATCTGCCATAAAGGTGTTTGCGTAAGAGGGCGCAAACCTTTTTCCCATAGCTGTTCCACTAATTTGTAAGTAAATTTGGTCATCAAATTCGAAGTCATTCCTTAATAAATATATCTCCAACAGTTTAATTAAGTGTCTGTCTGGTCTTTTGGTCACAAGATATTTCTTAAACCATTTTTGGATTGCTTCAATACCCGATTTGGTTTCAATATTGGTATAAAGGCTATCCACATCAATAGTGAATTTGCCGGTAACTGAAGCTTTTTTATTTTATCAAGAAAATCATATGTATCCCTGACATAACTAGGATGTTTATTTGAAATGGGATTTAAATTATACTCAATAAATTCTGCTACCGCATATGTTTCACTATTACAATCTGACACAATGGGTCGTCCTGGAGGTATTTCAAAGGGCTTACTCCAATTTGCAGGTTCCTTGGGTATTTTTGGCAATAAGTAAAACCGTCTAGGGCGTGGATTTGTATTGCCTTGAAGGTGTGAGGAAAACTTCTGTGTAGCAATGCTGAGGTGAAATGATGGAGACTGGGTCGTCGTTAGCCAAAGCACTGAGAGTTTATTAAAGAGTACGAAAATACAGCCGGAGAGATTACATGGTTTCACACTGCCCGTGCAGGCACCAAGTCATCTCTGAACACAAAGGGGAGACACAGCGAACCAACATGAGAAGAGGCGGAACCACAGAAACCCGCGCTTTACCTAATCAATGCCAGATGTCGGGACAAAGGTCTGTTTGTCTCGCAAATGCATGGGGACAGGAAACCCTCCCCCACAGGAAAAGCAGAGAAGCTTCTTGACTTGTGACCTCAACTTACTAGTGTCAGAAATGTTTTCATATTTTAGTTTCGCCAGGATTTTAAATAGTGAAGGCATTATTCCAATGAAGCCAATATATCTTGCTTTAGATTATCATTGTCCTCAGCGGGTTGATCAGCATGCATATTTATTTGTCCTTTTCTCTTATATATATTAAACTTTCTGTCTAGACTCCCCCTTGTGATGATGAAAGGCAACACCACAACTCTGTGCAAAAACCTTGCTGCGTCAACTACAGTGTTTTGTTGTTTAAACTGATCATTTTAACCTTAGCAACTAAAACATATTTCCCTCACCACAGGGGCAGTTTCAATCGAGCACCCCTCTCCTGTCCCTACTGAACTATTAGGTGGGTGACTGGTCCGAACGGTCTGAACACTTACCTGGACGCTCCCGAGGGAGTTTGTCCCATCAGCGGGTCAGACAGAGATGCTCCCGGTGGCTGTCCTGTCGAGGTGGAGGCGGAGGGTGAGTCTGCCTCCGCCACAGACCCAGATGCCTGTGGTGAGTACCTGTGTTGATGAAGGAGTAGCATGAAAAACTTAATTTTTGCTCAGTTGTTTTTCCCTTCTTTGAAATGTGCTCGTTGTGTTAGTCACTCGCTTTTTTTTCAGCCGCTGTAGGTCCGAGGAGGGGTTGGACAGCGGGCGCCCGCATTTGCCAATAAAGAACCGGCCCTTGTCTCGGCCCTGTTCTTTCATGGAGACCGGCCTTACAGATGAAGCACTCCAGATCAGACTCAGATGGGTGTGTCCCAGTCAAAAGCCCAGCGGATGCCAGTGGTGTTGCCAAATTGCTAGAGGGCGTTGCCCAATTTCCCCATTTGTTCAATTACAGGATTTAACCATAAGATGGCGCTTCATTCACAAAATACACAAAGACAACTGGGTGTTGATGAACTTACAGTAGTCTGTTTGCAATATTTGCAGCTCCGCAGTTGTGTTTGCTGAATACTGTAGCATTTAATCACTTATTTGTTACTGTATGGTTTTCACAAGCTACTATAATGAAAAAACATCAATATTTTAGATCAAATAAAGTATATAGTTTGCTTTATGCAGTATATTTCTTGTAATATTGTTGGGGTGTTTTTACACAGTACAGTAGATTGAAGTAAATCAACTTATACATTAAGATAAGATAAGATGGACCTTTATTAATCCCGTGGGGAAATTCAGTAGTTCAAACAGCCACAGGGTGAGAGTGAAAAACAGGACAGCACAGATTCACACAGATTAATAAAATCAAAAATAAGATGAGCGATAAAAATAATAATAATGAGAAACTATGAAATAAGAAATGAATAAAACTAAAATATAATTATCATATCATGTATTATAATTAGGGCCGGGACTCGATTAAAAACATTAATCTAATTAATTAGAGGCTTTGTAATTAATTAATCAAAATTAATCGCATTTTTAATCACATGTAAATATTTGACCTGAGAACAGTGAGAAGCAATTTTTTTCACATGGATTTTAGTATACCATTAGGCGCATTCACACCGCAGTACTTTTCCCACAAAGGTTCATGAGAATTTAGTTCATGAGAACCTGGGGGTGGATTAGGCAAATGAAGCCGCTGACGTCACTTCTTCTTCTTCTGCTTTGGGTTTACTGGCAGGCCGCAAACCACTTCGGCGTATACTGCCGCCCAAAGTCCCCGGCCGGAAGTCCCCGGAGTTGGGGACTGGCTTCAGTAGAAGCTGCTGGGAGTCCCAGCAGCCTTCCGAGTAAATCGCCAGAACGCCGACACCTCCTCATCTCCACCGCTCCCATGTTTTATTTTGTGTTGCCATAAGTTAGTCTCTCTGCGTTTCTGCGCTGGGCTAATGCTAATAATGCTAATGCGAGGATAATAAAATGGCGGCTTCACAAAACTTTTTGGGAGTTTTACGGGGCGTGGTTTGCAATCCGCCCAGCCAATCAGACATATAGCTCTTTTCTCACAAGAGAGCCGTACGAAAGTCCCTGCTCTCTAGCAGCTCTCTGCTCTCTAGCAGGGACTTTCGTGGGGGTAAAAAGGTTCTCATGAACTAATTTTAGTACCGGCTCTTTTTGGTGTGAACGTGATAAAAGAGGCTAACGTCCACGCTAGCTGCTATATGTTTTGCATTGAGGTGATACTTGAGGCTTGATGTGCTGCGGTGATATGCGAATTCCTTTTTGCACAATTTGCACACAACCGTGCTCTTATCGACGCTTCCATCCGTCCGTTTTTTAAAACAACATTTCCCACTGTTGTTCACTGTGGTTTGTTGTTGTCTGAAGTCATGAACGTTAGTTGGTGCTCCAGTATAATCGGTACACCTGAAACTCATCCAGTGAGAAACGTTCCGCGGTGCAAAAATAAGTGCGATTAAAATGCGTTAATTTTTTTAACGCGTTCATTTTTATGTGATTAATTAATCTTAATTAACGCGTTAAAGTCCCGGCCCTAATTATAATGTATTGTATTATTAAGTAATATCATACATTAACCCCATTATAGCAGATGCCACATTGAATGGATGAACACATTTATGCATCAATAATTACAACAGAGTATTTCTAAATACAAGTTGTAAAAATACTTATATGTATTTAATATTAACCCTTTGTAGTTGACCGTCACGCCGGCGTGATCAGATCACATGACCTGTTCAAGCCAGTGCCGCATAAAAACAACAGTCCGGACAACATTGCCGTGTGTTTCTGTCGAAAGTACTGGCTTGAAACTATATGCCAGTCTTTGTTTCATTCAAAAAGACCCAATAAACACGGACATACGATGATATAAAGTTAATACAGATATATTTCAGAAGTATGAATAATGGAAGCACATATTTTAATATCTTCGCCGTATTTTATCATTTTACGAAACGGAAAATACTGGAAACTGTAGATTCTGCTCAACAGGATGTATTTATCAGGAAGGGGGTGAGGTAATCAGGTAAACGGAGTGATACGAAACGAGACGAAAAGAGACGGCGGGAGACTGCGATTGAAGTAAAGTGACAGACAAACATTGAGAATTTAGATATAGTTAGATAGATTTAGAGTTGTTTTGAAGATTCAACTATGATGAAGAGAACTCTGAACGTGAGTCAAGCTTTAAGCTTGTTTTTTGACATGGAGGAGGAGGAACCTGTGATGTTGCCCTCTGTGTCGTAGTTGACAGAAACCGCTTTGAAGCGCGGCACAGATAAAGACAGAAAAAACTGATTTTTGTACATAATGTGTATATATATATTTGTATTATATTTATAATAACACTTTTGCCTTATCAGAATGAAATCCCATGCTACCTCAATCAAACTTTCACATTATCATAGTGACATCCCATGTATATATTTCCAGCTTTTAAATGGTTTCGTTGTGTATGTTTGTGTTACATATGAAAAATAATATCATTTTCAAAATCTGTTTTTACGTTTTTTTTGTGTGATTTTGGGTCCAAAATGTTCATATAGTAGAAGATCACTGCTCTAAACAAAGTCAAAAATCCTACATCCAAACGAAATAAATATAATTAATTATGATGAATACGTTAAGTCTTGTTCATTGTTTTTCACTTTTATTAAATGTTTGATATTTCCGGTGGAAATGGTGGACTATCGGACATTCAAAATGCAGCATATTTTCACTCTTACACACATATATTCTCCTTTTACATACATACATTTTCACTCTCACACACGTATATATTTACACTCACACATTCATACATTTTGCTCTCATATTATCATATTTTAATGCACACATTCATATATTGTCAGTCATGCATTTTGTGCTCATATTCATATAATGTAATGCTCATATTTATACATTTTGCTCTCATGCGAAATCTACTAAAACAAAGTACGTCATGGTAGTGGTCAGCTGTTAAACACAAAAGTGTATCTTAAGGGCTGTAAATATAATAAGCCTGTTGTCAATTTTAGACACAGGCTTATTATATTTACAGCCCTTAATAACATTCATTTTCTGGACTCAATGTGTGTCTTGGCCGTTTTCTTTGTTCCAAGCAAACGAGTGCTTTTTGTTTTGAAATCACTTCCGCGAGTTTCGCGGGCCTCCCCCTCGCTCCACTGACCATTAGACCATTTAGTAAGGTAACAAGCAAAAGGGCAAAAACGCCTCTTCCGTTTACTTTTTTAATAAAGAAAAACAAATGGTCCGTAGATACACGGACACATATAGCCTATGTATGTATACTGTAAGGAGAATGTATGTGCGTGAGAGGACCAGTATGAATTACGGGATAGAAATATGCAAACACAAACCTACAGACTGGGGGATGGGAGATCACAGGAGTGGGGGGGGGGGAGAGCTGTGGAATGTGACCCTTGGGAGAATTCCTCCACACATTCCGATGACCAATTCGTTTTAAACAAAGAGTTCGCAACACAGGACAGCATAGGCAACATGGGGGGTGGGCTGGTGAACGGTCTGGTCAATGTTTGTAAACACAATCCCCAGGATGTGTCCTAATCAGGAGCCGGGTAAATGAGAGACTGAGGAGCCCCCGAAAAACAGATCCCGAAATAGCTCGTCCTGGTTTCCGCAGCAGATAGGCCTACAGTATGGTGTCTGTTATGTCAGTTATTTTAAATAAAACGTTGAAAACTGAACTTGAAAATGGTTTCCTCTTTTTATTTTATTTATCATTTTCGGGACGGGGAGACGTGTGTGATTAAAAATTAATTTGCAGAAATGTAAAGTGATCTAACTAAGTTCTATTCATATTCTTGACGGGAAGAGCAGTGTAAATGGGTGGCCATATGCATTTGAAAAGCAATATAAATCACAGTTATTATACAATAGGCTATAAAAGCACCATCGATAACCATTACCTTTATCCAATTCAAACTTTGGACGGGAAAAAAGGAAGGTGTACATGGTTGGGCTATACTGTAGGCCCAGGGGTCTCTGGTCCCTGGTTATCAACTCGGTAAATCAAGCCAGGGTTTCTCTCTCCAGCTGAGAACGCGTTCACGTGAAAGGGGCGGGGTTAGCTACATTTGACCAATCACAAACAGGGACAAGTGTACTGATAGCGCAGTGTCATACTTCATTAATGAAAAGTAAACTAATATTAGACAAATATGAACTTTAAACATCCATGATGACTTAAACATATAATCCAGGATACAAGCCACATAGTTGCACCTGCAAGGAGAATACAGAACAATTCGTTAAAAAATAAACTACCGAGTGTTTGAAAGCGTACAACCGTTTTATGATACTGCCCATCTAAAACACGGGGGGATCTGACTTTATTACATTTGAGTTGAGTGTTTCGTCAACTTAATGTGTTGCTTAAAATAATACGTCTGCATACAGTATATGTGACAATGTAACTAAGTGTTGCACGGCCAGATACGGCTCGAGAAGCTGACTCGGATAAGGAAATATTGTGATATCGATGATCTGAGTGATGATGTGATGTCAGTGTGATATGAATGATAAGTGCGACACGTCGGCGTCTTCTCTGCATACGGCAGTTTAAACTGCATTTCCTTTTTCCTGTAATATGACTTGATAGATTTAAACTCCGCACACTGAGCTCTGATCGGTCAGCAGGTGGTGCTTTCACTGAGTTGATCTCTTTTCTATAGACGCCGGAGGCGGGCAGCGTAAGATGAGTTAAGATAAGAGAAGTTATTTAGCCTTCCCAAACCTGAGCCTCACGCGCCGCCTATGTGTAGGCCTACTGTATACATACAAAGGCCATTCAAGCTAGAGTTCTTCTGGAAATGTTCACATCAGGCACCTTCAAGTTAAACAATACTAAACAATTAACGCAGTAGGCCTAAATTATGTGGATTAAACCACATTTATTTCGTTAAAAATAAACGAAATATGATTTTGTTTGAATGATTAAATGTCATCAGGCGTACTTTAATGTGCCGCCACCTCCGGACTCGGCTTGACTCGGTTTAAAGAATGCACAAATGTGTTTAATCGTTTATGTCAGATATGTACTAAGTAGCCTAAATACATTTGTTCCTGCTCAAGATTAGATTCAACTTTATTGTTATTGCACATATTGCAGGTACTGAGACAACGAAATGCAGTTTAGCTTCTAACCAGGGGTGCAACAAGCAGTGAAAAGTAATGTGCACAATACTACAGTAAACAATTAACACAGTAAATTATGTGGATTAAACCACATTTATTTCGTTAAAAAGAAACGAAATATGATTTTGTATGAATGATTAAATGTAGGGTGAATTGCCCTAATGTGGGACATTTTTGCATTTCAGACTTCGGGAATATATTGCGATATGAAGCCGATACAATAAATCAAAATCCAGTACCATTCAGAAATCCCCAGTAATATTAGACACTAATAAAACAGTAAACTATTAACACTGTAAGAGAATATTTTAATCTGATCTGTTTATAGAGTTTCTTAGATTCTGTGATACTGCAAACATGTGTTTATGGTATCAGTCAAACAACTCCTCTGTAAGTTGAGGTCACAGGTCAAATGCTTCTCCTATATCCGTGGGGCGGGTTGAGGCTTGTCTGGATCTCTTTGAGACAAGTAGTTCATTGTCTCCCATCGGCTATTGATTAGGTAAACGCGGGCTTTCTGTGGGCCGGCCTCTCCTCGTGTAGCAGCGATGTTTTGTGGCTTTGGTTCAGAAATTATCTTGGTGGAGCACAGGACAGTGTGAAACTAAGATGATCTCCCGGCCGTATGTAATTAATGTACTGTGATTAATAAAACTCTCAGTGCTTTGGCTAACGACGGTTCCAGACTCCTTCATTCTACCTCAACATTGCAACAACAGAAGTTTACCTTCACAATTTGGCGTCAATTTGGCGGATACCGATATTTCTTCAGAAGACTGGTAAGTGCTTTTTTTCAAATCTATTTGAACAACTGCCTTACCAGACTCTGTGATTGACGGTATCAAAATTACTTGTGAAACTGCGTGAGTGCAATTTGTTTTGGTCTCTTCACTCTGTACATTTGAAGGCTTAATCATAACCTGAGGAATCGGTGTCTGAGGGGGATTCTATCCTGGCCGGTTTTTCCTGTGATTGCTGCTGGGGCAAGTGCCAACAAAAGCAAGCACAGCTCATGTATAAAACAATAAGAATATTTGGGGCTAATAAATAACCTCGGAATATCGACTTTTAACGATTTCCGCTGTGTGTGGTTTCTAGAATTAAATTACTGGACAATCACACACTGCAAATATTCGGAGAGACCTTAAGGAAAGCATCAGCAAGGTGGAACCTCTGTTTCAAAAAGCAATGTGAGGATTTGTAATTGAAACAAATTGCCGAATTCTGGAGATTTCAACGGGTTTAAATCAGACCAATCCGTTTTCGGGTGTCTGCTCAAACCTGCACGAGGGAGGGCGAATTCCCCTCCCCCCTGTGGTGAACGGCACACGAGGAATGTTTAAGAACACAGACTTGTATTTTCTGTTAATCACACCATAAGCTCCAGAACTAAATTGAGCTATTAAATGGGAAGGGTGGTGGCAGAATATTACATTCACACTGTGTTTAATAAACTAACGGATTATTGAATTGGCTGTTGTTTTAAAAAAACAAAACAAAAAAAAGTACTGAATTAATTAAAACAATCTCTGCTCTCGGTCGGTTGAGCAGTTTTACCACTACATTTGCATAGTGGTTTTGATTAAGAATAAGGTAGTTTATTGCTCATCAACAGATTACTAGTAAATATGGCTGAGAAGAGCCCATATTAAACAGATATTTCAGTGCTCCCGTTGACGTAATTTCGGACTAAATTAAACTGGATGATTTTTTTTTGGCCAGGGCGCTGATTTTGTTGCGAGTACATGTTTGTTTGTCTAATTGCAGTGTTTGTTTTATTGTACTAACCGTTAAACATGGGTAATACTGCCTCCACAAACGATTCAGTTGGTAAGAGGAAAACCATTTCACGCACAAAGACACTTAAAAAAAACCCGATTGCAGAAAACCACTACACGCATTTGTTTTCTCCAAACATGCCGTCTGGAATTATCGGAAGAACTTTGGATTGGTCTAAAGTTATGCCGTTTACATCGTTACTTTGCGAACACTCACAACAGATTAATCAGAAAGGATTGATTCAATTTGACTGGCCTCTGACAGGTAGTTTTGATATGGCCGTGTTGTGGCAAGCATTTAAACTGGTGGAAGATAATTCAAATTGTTCATGGGATCAGAAATACATGACAGAATGTGTGAAAGCCTGGATGACTATGGCAGAAAAAATAGGTTATGAGGAGCGGAAGAATGCAAAATCTGTTGGCAGCGAGCGAGGCTCCATTGAGCTCAAGGCGCTGATTGATAAAGTTTCTCAATGTGCAAAAAGTTGTCATTTGCTTAGCCTAGAGGCTGCTTTTGATGTAAGATCAGAAAACATGTCCAGATTCAGGGAAAGACACGGTGAGAATGTTCCAGACATTGCAAAATCAATATTTTTTGATTGGATTAAAAGAAGTGGTAAAACTCCAACCCCATCTCAGCTCATTTGTATTTTGACAGACGCAGGGCTGTTGGACGGAAAGCAGGCTGTATCTCTCTGTACGAAAATAATTCCCGCGACAGAACTCTCAAATCCCGTTGCGAGAAACTCCGATGATGATCTGTTAATAACAGCTGCAGCTATCATGAATAAAAATGGTTTGAGATATCACACAGAACAATATAGAGAATTAGAATCGGCACACGCCGAGCAGAGGGCAGCAGCGGGGGAGGGGAATGTTTCACATGGCAGTCCGCTATTGACCCCCACTCCTGGCACTCCGCCACTCCGCTTACAAGATTACACAGGTTCGCCGTATGGCACCAGTTTTCCAAAACATGTCCAGCGTAGAAAGTACACAACAATGCAAACATCTCAGGATAATAATTCTGAAGATAGTGTGACCGCCCCGAAAATTCTGATAGGAGATGTTCCAGTTTGCAAACCCTGGACACCCGCTGAGGTCATTGATGTCACTAACCACGCTCCCAGTCCCACTAAAAGTCCAGATGAGTATCTGTCATGGTTGACTAATGTTTGTTCAGTTTATAACTGTTTGGTTCATGATGTTAAACAGCTGATAATCTTAACATACAAAGCAGATTGGCCCACGTGCAGAGACGAGTTTAAATTTCCTGAGTGTACGGCCGCAGGGGACTGGCCCACGACACAGACGCGAGACATGTGGATACAAAACGTTGCTGCATTGGCTATCAGAGCATGCGCTAAAACTCACACAGATTTCTCCCAAGTGACGGCTTGTGTACAAGACCCAGCAGAAAATGTCCCAGAATTTATCCAGCGTTTCATGACAATTTGGGACAATAATGCGGGAATTAAAAGAGAGGGTAATGATTTGTTTGCCATACAGACCTTGTTACATAATTTAATCCCAGAGACAGCTCAAGCCTACATGATGTCAACTCCGGATTGGCAAATTAAATCTTGGAAAATGACTATCGCCACAATGCGTGCGTTGCATAGGAGCCAAATATTTCTTACTCCCAGAATTTCACAACTGCTTCAACAATTTCCTCAAAACACCCAGGCTTATCAAACTCAGGGACAAAACCACACCCAGCAGTATCAAAATCAGGGGAGATCACAGGATTATCATAATACGAACAGACAGCAGCAGAACAAAAATCCCAAAAAGTTGATGCCATGTCATGTTTGCGGAGCAACGGATCACTGGGCAGGACAGTGTGGTAAACGGTGGGGGGTCCAGCAGCACACACAGCCCCCCCTCACACAGCCCCCCTTTTCCCAGCCCGCACTTCCCCCTAACCTTCCCCAGCAGTCCGGACATCTGGCATTAACGCAGCCTCCACGGTATGACAGACAAACTCAGCAGGAGCAGAACGCTCAACAAAGTGGATTTAATAGAAGATAGGGGTGCCAGGAAGATATAGGATCAGATTCACAGCATTTCCCCATTCAAGCAGCAACAATTCGCCTTTCCAATAACCCGCGTGAAGATCCGATTATGCCCGTTGATTTTAGTGGTACGGCTGTAGATATTTTGATTGACAGCGGAGCCACCTTGTCTGCCGTGCGTACTAAGGAGAAAGTGTGTGAAGCAACCAATACGTTTGTCACAACTATCGGTGTTGCTGGAATTTCTATGTCCGAACCCATTTCAGAGAACACTAATGTTTCAATTAATGGATCAAACGTGCAACACTCTTTCATTATTTCAGATGGAAGTCCTATTAATTTAATGGGCAGGGACTTACTATGTGAATTACAGGCAACAATACATTGCACTTCAGACGGATTGTTTTTGACAATTCTTGACAGTAAGGTCTATCAGGCAGTCCAATTCATTCAATCATCGCGAGACAACCTTTATTGTTGGTCATTTCCAGATTTCAACATGATTTCTGTTTTCTCCACAACAGGGATTCAGAAGATTGCTAGCATTTCTCCGGTTTGTGCGTCTTTAATGTCTCTTATGCGACCTGTGTTGAATTGTCATTGCACAGCAGCCTTTAATCCGTCAGATGACTACGCGCAATCAGTAAGAGGTTTTTGCAACAAATCAGATCGGTTGACAAGTGAACAATATTTGTTCATTTCCCGACAAGGATGTGCTTTACCCATCAGACTCACAACACCCCAGCAGGTTCTCCATGTTGAAGAAACCCTCCCCTACATAACGGTGGCTGTTACGCCAGGCAGTAACCCAAAGGAGGTGGGGGCCATGGCAGCCCGCTGCTAGGCCCAGCTGGAAGCCTCACTTTCCCCTCTCTCACACACACACACACACACACACACACACACACACACACGCAACGTAACGTAATTAACTTTGGAGGGGAGCATTTCCTGCTTCGTCTCGCGGAGCCGATTGCTCTTCCCCAAAGCACCTTCCTTCATTTACAACCAAACCCCCCCACAGAGTATGGCCCCCCCTCATATTTTTCAGAAGTCCCGGCTACATTATGGGCAAAACACAAGAATCATGTGGGTTTTGTTGCCTCAGCGCCTCCACATCGAGTAACACTTAAAGCCAACGCCAGATTGCCAGCTATCAGACAGTACAATTTGCCCCATAGAGCCATTTTGGGGATTGAAGGAGTCATCCAATCTTTGCTTGATCAGGGCGTGTTAATTTACACAACTAGTCCCTGTAATACTCCAATTCTACCCATACCTAAACACAATCGCCCTGATGAGTGGCGCTTTGTCCAAGATTTGCAAGCTATTAATGCTATTGTCGTTCCGACAGCTCCTATAGTGCCGGACACCAATTCGATTTTAGCTTCTCTGCCCCCGGACTCTAAGTACTACACAGTGATTGATTTATGTTCAGCATTTTTCTCTGTTCCTCTGCATCCAGACAGCCAGTATCTGTTTGCATTTACTTTTAAAGGTAAACAAATCACATACACGCGCCTCCGACAGGGGTTTGTTGAATCTCCGACAGTGTATGCAGCAGCTGTGAGGAGAGATCTGGACACTTTGGTCCTGACAGGAGGTAGTACCTTGCTTCAGTACGCAGATGACCTGTTGTTAGCTTCTCCCAATAAAGACGCCTGTCGCATCGACTCCATTCTGCTCATGAAAAGACTTTCTGAATGCGGACACAGAGCATCCCTGGCCAAGTTGCAATACTGCCAGACTGAGGTCACGTATTTGGGTCACATTCTGAGGGATGGACACCGTCTCCTCTCGCCAGCAAGGATTTGTCTGTTGAACAAAGTACCACCACCTCGCACAAAGAAGGACATGCTTTCCTTCTTGGGCATGGCAAATTATTGCAGACACTGGATTTTTGAGTATGCTGCGATGGATTCTGTCCTGCGTGCTGCCACTCTGCAGGCTGCCCCTAACATTGTTCAATGGTCTGAGGACATGCACACTGCCTTTCAGGACTTAAAGCGAGCCCTCACATCGGCTCCCGCCCTGGGTCTACCTGATTACCATCAGCCGTTTCACCTGCACGTCCATGAGAAGGGGGGCTTTGCAACGGGCATCTTGGTGCAGAAGCATGGCTCTAATTTCCGGCCTGTTGCATACTACTCATCTCGACTCTCCCCTGTGGTGCTTGGTATGCCCTCATGCCTGCGGGCTGTGGCCGCAGTTGCGATAGTTGTAAAACAATCCTCTCCCATTGTACTGGCCAGTGACTGTGTAGTACATGTCCCACATGCAGTTTTGCATATTCTGAACACCTCTGCTACTCAGCATATGACGGCAGCAAGGCGATCTGGTTATGAAGCGGTAATTCTTTCAAGTCCACACATCACTCTTAAACGTTCCCCCCCCTAAACCCAGCAACACTGGTGCCAATTCCAGATTTTGAAATAACACATGACTGCGTCACAACGTTTGACATGTCTTCCTCCCCCAGAGCTGATATGTTGCAAACTCCTATCCCTAATTCAGATATGATTCTATACACAGACGGGTCTGCGAGCAGGCCGTCTGACACAGTACACTTAGCAGGCTACGCTGTTGTGAATGACTGGGAAGTTTTAGAAAGCCGGGCCTTGCCAAATGGCACGTCAGCTCAGGCTGCAGAGTTGTATGCTCTGCTCAGGGCGTGTATTTTGGCTGAAGGTAGAGTTGCAACCATTTTCACAGACTCCAGGTATGCATTTGGTGTGTGCCATGACTTTGGTGTCTTGTGGAAAATGCGCGGTTTCTTAACATCGGCTGGTAAGCCTATTCAACATCATGCGTTAGTAGCTGAGCTATTAGACGCTATCCTGCTCCCTGCACAGCTAGCAGTAGTTAAATGTGCTGCTCACACAAATTCTAATGATCCTATTTCGCGTGGAAATGCGTTAGCCGACACCGCGGCTAAACAAGCAGCAGTTTCCTCCTCTTCTATGGTGCTCCAATGCCCCTCGACACAACCCGCAGAAACCATTTGTTTGCCTTCCTTTAATGATGTCGCGGACATGCAAGCCCGCGCTGATGTTAGGGAGAAAGATTTATGGCTAAGACGAGGTTGTACACTTGACGCTGAGTCCAGCTTGTGGCTCCACCCAGACGGCCGGATGGTCTGTCCCCGTTCATTCCTCCATGTTTTGGCACATGTTGCACATGGCAAATCACATGTAGGAAAAGGAGGGATGAATGGGATTATAAAGTCACAATGGTTTGCTCCAGGCATTACACTAGCTACACAGACCCTTGTAGATAGATGCATGATATGCCAGCAGACAAGAAGAAGAAAAGGTCCAGTTCAGCATGAACATTTACCGCCCCCCTCGGGGCCCTTTGTAAATATGCAAATTGACTTTTCGCACATGCCACCATGCCAAGGATTCAAATATATTTTGGTAATAGTGTGCCAGTTCTCCAAGTGGGTAGAGGCCTATCCTACCAGAAAAGAAGACGCCAGAACAGTTGTAAAGTGTCTTCTCAAAGATGTTGTCCCCAGATTTGGTGTTCCAGCAGGGATTAACAGTGACAGAGGTCCAGCATTCATTTCTAAGATAACCCAGAGTCTAGCTACAGTGTTAGGGAACATGCAATTGCCATTTGAACCCTATCATCCACAGAGCTCAGGCCAGGTTGAGAGAATGAACTTGACTATAAAGGAAAAACTCACTAAAACAATGTTGACCACAGGACTAAAATGGGTAGACGCGCTGCCGCTAGTTCTGTGCTCAATCAGAAACTCACCAAATGCAACGACAGGGCTCAGCCCACACGAAGTATTGATGGGAAGGCCAATGTTCACAGGATCTAGCCCCCCAGTAATGCCCCACAGACTCACTCTTTTGTGGACAGAGGATTACATGACTAACTATGTCAAATATCTAACTGACATGTTGAGAAAGTTTCACAGGCAGGTGGCTGACAGGCTCCCCCAGCCTGGTGAGGAGCCCACCCACCCTTTTCAGATTGGTGATAATGGAGTAATCAAATCGCTTGAAAAAGATTCTTTGTCTCCCAGGTATAAAGGTCTTTTCCAGGTATTAATAGTGACCAGAACAGCCCTGAGAGTACAAGGTAGAGCGGAGTGGATTCACGCTTCAAGATGTCGTCTCTCTCCTCTACCGGATGCTGGCGTGTGAAGGCAGTCACCATCATCGTCATTCTGGGTTTACTGTACCTGGCCAAGAACGCCCTGCTAGATGAAGCTGTGAAAATCCCAACGACAGGTGGCGAGGGACCTCACCCGTCTGAGGGAGAAAATAAGGTGCTCTTATCTAAGAGCGCAGACGACTTGACCACTCAGGGTCCAGACCCTGAGGGCAAAACAACACCAACGGGCAAAGCAGTGCCTAGCGACAAGGACAGGTTGTATCCAAACACCACACAGACATTCAGTATGGTGCAAGAGACACAAAGAGAGAGAAAAGGAGGGAGAATAAGGAGGATTGTCTCCCTCCCTGATCATAAGTCAGAGACTATTGCCTTTAACTGCCCAATTTCAATATGTGACTCATCTAACTGTATTATTGTGTCCTCAGTTTACCCAACATGGGAGATATATCCAAAAAGCCAGTACTCTTGGTTCAGGTTCGTACCAGAGGGGGTAAGGATGGCTCTTAACACCATCGAAGAAATGCCCCCAGAACTGTGGTGTAGCACGGTAGAACAGTTCGAGACACTGATAAGGAATGAGGTAAAATGTACAGTGCGGAAGCCAGATTACCGCGTTCCCAATCTAGGTGATACTGCATGCACATTTACTGGACCAAATAGCAAAACAAATGTTCCATCTACTCCACTTAAACAATCAGGAGGCGAGGTAGATTCTTCAAAAAAGGCCTTAATTACTCCTTTTAAACAAACTAAAACTAATTCTGCAGTAAGTTTAATGTTAGACTACGCACATGAACGTAATGTTAGCAACTGTTGGTTGTGCCAAAATATGCCAGAATCAATGCATTCTCCTATGTTTAGCCCAATTCCTTTCACAAAAGCTGATTACGGTTTAGTAAACTGGAATGACATAGCATCTAGAATTAGCGATGAGGCTTAGGATTGTTATACTCCTTCCTACCCCATAGACTCTGAAAAACCTTTACAGTACAAGGGCTTAGTCTCTCTCATTGTTGATACAGTAAATAAAGATTACCTGCCTGACGGTTTCAAACGTTTGATGTTTTTAAAACTAATATATATGAAGAAATACGTTAACCTAGCTTTTGAATATAGATTCCAGTTAGCTCTAGCTCAAACTAATTGTTCGGCTAACTTTACAAGTCCAACATGTACAATGCAACCACACACACCCGCTTTGTTAGTTGAAGCTTTGGTAACAGTTGTGCCCTGGTTTGGCTCTAGAACAGTGGACTCCGTTGAGGTTAAAATACATGACTGTACGCAGCCAATACCCTTAGGCAAGCCCCCTACACGTGACTGCTCAGTATATGTTCCCCCAATTGTTGTGCATGAATGGAAGAATGTGTCCATCTGCTTCCAGAATGCAGTAGGATCTCACACCTCTCCTGATGTGGGACACAGCGACTGTAACGCCATAGTGAGAGTACATTTAGCCAGAATTCCCCTTCCACAGAGAGTTTACTTAGTTTGTGGGGACCGGGCCTATGGCTGTGTGCCATATGACGTTTTTTATGGTACCTGTTATCTAGCCTACCTAATCCCTTTAATCCGTAAAGTAGAGGCTACTGAGATTGCAGCAATACTTCCCTCTCTACACAGGAACAGCAGGTCTATTACACAAGGACAACAGATAGCTAGCCTATTCTTGCCTTGGTACGGTATTTATGTTACTCAGCAGGAAATTGTGGCATTGTCTAAAGTTGTAGAACATCATCTAAATGTATCCAACACAGCGATGTTAGCTGAACACAAATAATTGCAGGAAGTTAGGACAGTAGCACTACAGAATCGTATGGCGCTTGACCTCCTCTTAGCTGCCCAAGGAGGAACATGCAAGGTGATAGGAAGTGAGTGCTGTTCTTTCATATCTGATGCCACACCTGAAGTTATGGACATGGCTCATGATACTGCCAGGGGAATAAAAGAATTGCATGAAACTCATGGGTTTACATTTGGGGAATTAAGTGGAACTTTTGGATCTTGGGGAGCGGGGCTGGTTACATTTGTTGTTACTGTTTCAGTGTTTATCTTGGTTGTGCTAATCCTAGTGATCTGTTTGATCACTGTGGTTAAATTAGCCATACGAAGGGTTGCCAAGACCACCCTCCAGGCCCCACAAAGACTAGTTGGGCATTCGACTGTAAAGGACACAATATTAATGTACAATGCCGAGCTTCCGGACCCCTGGGTCTCCATCGTGATCTCCGACCCGTGGGTACCTCCATTCAGCGATTGAGATGTTGTTTAAAGTTGATATTCTGAATAAAGAACAGATGTTTTGATAATTGATTACAGTTGATACACTGGATTAAAGGACAAATGTCTGATTTTTTCCTTTTCAGGTTGTTATACAAATAAAATGTCTGATTTTCCTTTTCAGATTTTGAACAAATGTATTTGAATGAAATAAATGTATTACTAAGTGCCTTACTCTTGAATAAAGCGTAATGAAGTACACGTAAAGTAATGTTAAAGATTGAGGACACTGTAACTTTACAGATTACAGATTGATCGATTCATCACTGTGAATTTATACCTTAAACTAGGAACCTTAGCTGGATCTCTCATGATTCTGATTTATACCTCAATTGGATTTATTATAATCCTAAATTATACCTCAATTGATTTCTTATAATCCTAAATTCTAATTGTGTTTTTAATAAGTAATTGCCTTAAAGTAAATCTTTGAGATGTAAGCTGATTTAGAATTTGTGTTTGATGAATGAGATTAACTGAGTGATAAATGATAAAAGATCTTATTTTTGAAACATATATTTTGCTATAATATGTTGTATCCCATGTGTTTATTATTGTGCCTTTTGACAAAAGATGCCAAGCACTGAAGAGAGATGATTTTTTATTATGATTGACTGTGTTCAATCATGGTGATTGAAGTGTTTTTCAATCTTGTTCTATTTTTAATGTAGTGAATGTATCTGAGCCCACCCAACTCTGAAGACGCCTATTGATTTTAAGTATTGGCTGAAATATTCTTAGACTAATGTTAATTGGTTATCAATAGATTGATAAAAAGAGTGAATCTGTAAGAGAATATTTTAATCTGATCTGTTTATAGAGTTTCTTAGATTCTGTGATACTGCAAACATGTGTTTATGGTATCAGTCAAAAACTCCTCTGTAAATTGAGGTCACAGGTCAAACGCTTCTCCTATATCCGTGGGGGCGGGTTGAGGCTTGTCTGGATCTCTTTGAGACAAGTAGTTCATTGTCTCCCATCGGCTATTGATTAGGTAAACGCGGGCTTTCTGTGGGCCGGCCTCTCCTCGTGTAGCAGCGATGTTTTGTGGCTTTGGTTCAGAAATGATCTTGGTGGAGCACAGGACAGTGTGAAACTAAGATGATCTCCCGGCCGTATGTAATTAATGTACTGTGATTAATAAAACTCTCAGTGCTTTGGCTAACGACGGTTCCAGACTCCTTCATTCTACCTCAACATTGCAACAACAGAAGTTTACCTTCACACACTGTACATATTATTGTTTGCCCGTGGGATTAGGATGATCGGTAGTGAGACCCGTGCTGCATTTTCCTCCGGTCGGATGTGATATAAAAACAAAGCGATTATTTTTGTTGTTGTAAACTCACGTGGATTACATTTAGTGCATTCATTTCAACTCGTGAACATATGTACATTAAATGATCGTGAGGATGATGATTGAAAATCGTTTGTTTGAGCCTGGATGCATTTCCTGATCTAAAAACATAGCGATGGTTTTGTACTTACGCCAACGTGAATTAAACATTATTTTGTTAAATAAAAACATGGGGATGTTTAGTAAATGATTACATGTCTCTTATTTAGCACAGAATATGATCCTATCTGTGACATATGGATCTTAACAAATATCCGCTATATCAGATACCTGTAGATCAGCTGTTTATTTCACATGAGTTCCAGTGTGGCAGCTTTTTAATCACGGCTCCCCCTGGTGGATCCATTATCCATTGCAGCTGGTTTCATTATAATTAAATGTATTTATCAAGGGGGCGTTTCAAGTCCTGCGGGGGGGTTTCCTTTTCAGCAGGGGCCCACCCCGTGCCGATCAGGGACCCGCACGGGTAGGCGTCTGAAATGGAGCGCTCCATCTGTATGTGGCAAAAATAGCAATCCAGCAGCTGCAGAGAAACACATAGACCAAAAACAAGATCCTCATATGAATGTGTTCACCGCTTCATGTAAAAGTGTTGCACATTCGAGAATTCATTTCTTACCCCCTCCTCTCGTGGGCTGAGGGTGAAACTCTGTCCTGCTGCCACCGAACCGGCTAGCAGGATGGTCGCTCCGCCACTGACCGGCTTCCGGTCCAACCACTGCTGCACCTGTGAAGCAATGTGGGTTGGGATAGTTGTGAAACACAATCAGCTTACAGTGACCAGTGAGGCTGCATACCCCCCCCAAAAAAAGCACACACACACAGTTCAGTCTGAGTGCAGTGTGTATGTAGTATATTTATTCATGTGGAAGGCTGCAGTCAGGAGGATTTACCTCAAATTCCACTACTGCGTTTTGTTAGGGATTTGGAGGGATAACTGGTCCGCTTTTCAAATCTCCGCGCGTTCCTATGAAGCTGGTTATAATACAGGAAGGAATCCATATCTACAAAGTAACCGTTAACAATAATCTACTTTAATGGCAATATGACAATGCAATACAATCATTACAATACAACATGATATATTACAGTTATATTGCAATGCTTAAGGAGTAATGCCGGCTTACTCCTGCTCTAGTCCGCATACTGCAGAGCTACTTTCACCCGAGCGCAGCATGTGAAGAAGAGGCCGAACGCCAGGGATCCTCCGGATATATACCAGAGTAAGAAGGAGGGGTTTGGTGTTAGGTCAGCTGGTCATCTTTTCAGGTCATCTCATTGGGAGACGCAACGCAGCAGGAAACGCAGCAGGAAACCAAACAGGCTCACTTTCCAACAAAAGGTCTCAAGGCCTGCATACCTACACCTCCCCCACAGAGCCATAAAACCCTGTTTACTCCAACCAGCCCAGAATGTTTATAGCCATTTGTAGTCCTTACATTTATGAAAGGATAAAACAGAGAAATCAATATAAAACACAAACACAGGTATTGTTTGAACAGTATTCACTTAACTGCTACTATTGATAACCACCAGAGAAACCCAAGGGACCTCTCTTAACATCACAACCACTGCAGCTCGTTCTAAGTTGAATGCAAATCAGGACATGCTCTCACCTTCCCCCCATCTTCCTTTGTCCTCAAAAACACATGTCAACAGGCCCCAAATCCAGCTCACAGTTTTACCCAAATGATTCTCATTTTAAGTTTATCCATAGTTTGCTAACATGAATAAATACAAATATAACTCTACAAATCCCCCTTTTTATCTCCTTCTCCAGAGATAAACTTAGACAAGGCATTTTGAAATATACCCACGGTCATTCTTTTCTACTGTGTCCGTAAATCCATCCGAAGCTGGTATTCAGAGTACTTGAAACCTTCATGGAGACCGAACACCACTTTCCATGGCAGTGAAGGAACCATGAGGGGGTAGCTGAGTGCTAGAATCATCAGCCCCCCCCCCCCCCGAGGAATAGCCCACAAGGACAGCTAATAGGGAGGGGGAGATGCAGCTTGCCCTTCACGGGTGGAACTGATCAGAGAGAAGTAGACTCCTCTGCTGCGCCGTCCTGGCTTGCCGTGTCTTTGTCTCCCCAAATCCGCTGACAGCAGCTTCTGGGCTGCCTGCTAGAGAGATGTCTTCCTCCTCCTCGTCTTCCGGCCCGCTGATGGCGGCTTCCGGGTCGATGCTGTAGAGATGTCTCCAGGGTCCTGCTCCTCCAGTCTGCTGCTTCCGAGTAGTCCACGTCTGCCAGGGCCACGTCCGTCCTGATGTCGTCCCCTGGTCCTAGTAGGTGGTTTCCCCGCCGCACACTGGCTCCCGTGGTACGAGCTGTCCCCCTTTTCTCCCAGGCAGACGGCATAAGAGGTCCGCTGGGTCACTCGGTCGGGGTCGGAGAGCCTGGGGTTGAGCCACTTTGTCCTGATGACTTTCAGCCAGACGAACTCTGCTGTCGGCCTCGTGCTTCTCGGGTCCCCCTTTTGGCGCCGGTGACCTGTGTGGAGAAATCTGATACAACTCCCTCAAGCCTACGCTCAGCTGTTTTGCCCCACTTGAAGCCTGTTGGTGGGGTGTCTTGAAACAACAGCCGTCTGTGAACAGGTTTTCTAAATGAATTGTAGACCTCCTATCTACCAGTGCAGCTTCAGAATCTTAATACTTGGATTGTGCCAACTAAATAAGAACCCCAACATCTTTAGGTAAACTAAATAACATATTTCAATAGCTCTGAATTTCTGACAAGCATCCGTGTTTATTTTTAAATGAAATCCTATTTAAAATCCAAATATAATATGAACTGCTAATGTTTCTGGTAAAGAAACACACTAATGTTATGGATTCAAAAACAACCAAAATCACGATGCTAACAAAGTGAATGATTTCCTGGTGATACTGCTTCTACCTGTCAGTGCTTAGATATTATCACGCTGAAAAAATGAATACAGAATTCCAACAAACTGTCATCAAATGTCTTTCTATTCTAAATTTAGATGAAATGTATATCCCCATAATGACCTAAATAATAAAGTATATGGCTTTTACTCCTTTACCAGGCTAGTTACATGATGTTGTCTAAATTAAATTCTGTCTCAATACACTACTATGTTTTAGCTTTAACTGTAATATGTTCTTTCTACATTTCAAACCTCAGTTACTCTAATGTCTGTTAAAATATTACAAAATTGTTTCATTATCACAGGTCAACTTCTTCGGTTTCACAGTAGCCCCTTGGCCACTGCTTCTTTGTTACCTGTTATAATTCAAATCAATATTTAGAAACATCTCAACATTCATCAAACAGTATCTTATCCCCAGATATGGAGCAGGTTAATTACATTCAATGCTCAATCCTTAAAAGAAAAATGTAAATTGTGAATTTTACAGCCATGTTAACATTTATACATTATACTCACTCCCCCTTTTTACACATGAAATCATGTGTAACAAAAGCCTGTAATGGGAGGGGAACAAAAACTGTCAGGTAATTGGTTAGGGACATAACGAACATTATTATCATTATTTCCACAGTGAACACTTCAGTGAAAAGAAGTGTTCCTCTCCGTCCTTCAGGCCTAAAAGAAACAGAATCTTCAGATTGTAGTTTTACATTTGCAAACCGCCAACTCATGTGAGAGGAAAATATCACATGTGCGGTTTCCCCTTTTTGTGGAATTTTTAGGAAACCTCTCGTTTCCCTTGGAGCTCCAAAATAATATGTTAGTCCAAAAACATGCTTGGTTAGTTATTGTTTTAGAATCATGCAGTTACACTGATCACATGCCGGCATACATTCACACTCACACTGTCTGGTCGTCATGTCAAGTTTGGTCAGGTTCACCCCAGAGTCAGTCATCCACAGTGCCTTGTCAAGTTACACTGTCGGTCAGGGTCAAAGGTCAGTTGGTCTCCGTCTTTTTTGGCCATGTGTCGTGCTCTGCAGAGACTTTGACATTTCAGCATAGGCCAGTATCCTTTGTCTACAAAAATATGTCACGATTTCAACTATAATTTTCAAGATGATTCTCACTTGTCATTGGGACTTCCGCCTCCCACTTTTCCTGAAACTTGGTACAAAACTCACTTCCTTCGAGTACCACTACTAATTAAAATGTCTAATGATCTATTTCAGAAACTTGTGTACAATAACTATTATCTTGAGTCAAAACATTACTAGGATCTGTGTCGCTCTGCATTTCATAGCTCATTATAATTCTGGTCTACTTAAAAAACGATGTTAAACTCTTTAGCAGTGTGTGGAACCTTGGGTGTCCGAACATGCAACAATTACTCCCTCCTTTATCAAGGATTTAAAACCGAAGTCTGGTAATAACTATGCCACAATGGTGAAATCAACACTTTAGATTGGAATTTAATATGTGGCTTGGCACTAGCCATTAATACAAACAAAGATTTGTCCTATAGAGTGGTTCCTAAAACTATCCTTTTAATGGTGATCAATATTGTAACCAATGAGATCACTACTTTATTCACACGTGAATAAAAATGTCTTAAAGAATGATTTGTTAACATGATGAAAATATTGAAGAATATGGTTCTACTCTGTCAGTGTGTTTTAGGATGATTATCATTTTACTTTAATAGTTTCCTCTTTACTGCTATTTTTAATTTACCAAATGATTAATAAATCTTTCTGTCTTTACGTATTTATGAAGTTAATTCAAGTTATTTAAATGTGCGTTTCGTGAATAAGTGTGTTTATGTGTAACTCACTCATTCCCGTTCTCCTTTCCTCCTCCCCTGGTTTTCTCAAGCCGTGACCCCGGCCTCCTCACTTCTAATCGACCATGCCAACTCCTCTGATTCTGTCTTCTCTTCAGTCCATCAGCTGTTGAATCCATCCGCTGTAACTTTTGTAGGCAGCCATTGGCCCAGTCACATCTGCAGCCCCATCATGCCACTGTTGTTGCACTCCTCCTTTACAGTCTCTCTGCTGTTTTTATGGAGGGCGGATTCTGCTCTCATGTCTATTGTGCCAAATCTCGCGGCGCAGTTTGGAACTTCATGTCCTGTTTGAGGGACCGATGAGAGTTTGCCTCTTTGTCAGCATGCTGGTTTGGTTCTGGATGCCACAGGTGGAGATAGTTCTGGCTGCAGTCTTGATGTAGTCTTGTTGTTGTTGTTGGTTCAGCTCTGGTTCTCTGTCTGTACGATGGAGAAGGAGGAGTCTCCTGTTGGGTTAGGTCTCGTTGTCTGCTTGGAGGGTCGGGATCAAAGCCTTTCTAACTCAGAGGGGGAGTCCAGGTCCCGGTACACATTACCTATAAGAAGTCTAGCACACTGATGTTAAATAAATCCAACCCTTTCCACTCTGTCTCTTTCTAATCATACTATCTGTCTTAGTTGTTAAATGCCATCTAAACAACATAATTAATGTCTACTTATGATATTACAAAAACTCACTCCAAAAATTGTTTCATCCATTGTTACATATTTACCCAACACAACTCTGAAATACTTACATGTTTCCAGCATCACATATTCCACACACTGTGAAAGAACATCTCCATATCTTCTCTCATTTTAAATCCCACTGTTACTTCGAACAATAGTAAACCTGCAGAGCACACCAATCGGATCACAGTAATGAAATTTGAATCAAGTGTAGGCCTATGTCTTCTTTCTGAACATTTATTTATATTGTCTACATTTGCAAACAGTTCGAGTGTAAAATGTGTTTTGCACAATGTATTTACACTCTACAGATTCTTGAGTTTACTCATCTCCTGGTGCTGTCGTTGTAAAAAATGTTCAATCCCTTATTGTTTTGTACCAGTTTACCAAACAATACCGGCCAGCAATGTAATGATTAAACTCTAAGCTCGCATAAGTTTCAAGGGTGTGATACCCCCTTTCAGCCACTAGATGGCAGCAGCAGAAGTTTCAAGGGTGTGATACCCCCTTTCAGCCACTAGATGGCAGCAGCAGAAGTTTCCAGACAAAGGGAAACGCTCTACCTTGGTTTAATATATAACAGACCTCTGGCTTTAAGCTTTTAGCATTGGTCTGTTATTTAAACCCCAGTTTTAAACGGCGACTCGATCTGATATATCGAGTTTTCAGGTTTTGCCGTGCAGGATTCAAACCTCGCATTCACACAAACTGCACCATTTCTACGCCACTCAGGAATAAACACCTGCAGATCCGCGCCAAACTGCTCTATTTTACGTCACGCAGGACTTTCGTCTACCTGTCGATCCACGTTTACGTTTTGTATATAACTTTCCTAACATAGTAAAATATGCATTGTATATTCCATTTAAACTATAAAAACACTGTGAAACGCCTACAGACAATCCTAAAGTTTTAGCGTATCCAATTACAGACAGGCGACTTTCATCGTCTGCTTACCTTATTTGCAAAGTTGCAGAGTCCTGCTGATTGTCTGAGATGTTTGAAAGCGTCTGAATTCTTCCTCAGCTTCGTTATAGACGTCGGGTCACCATTTTGTTGGAGATTTAAAGGGATAACTGGTCCGCTTTTCAAATCTCCGCGCGTTCCTATGAAGCTGGTTATAATACAGGAAGGAATCCATATCTACAAAGTAACCGTTAACAATAATCTACTTTAATGGCAATATGACAATGCAATACAATCATTACAATACAACATGATATATTACAGTTATATTGCAATGCTTAAGGAGTAATGCCGGCTTACTCCTGCTCTAGTCCGCATACTACAGAGCTACTTTCACCCGAGGGCAGCATGTGAAGAAGAGGCCGAACGCCAGGGATCCTCCGGATATATACCAGAGTAAGAAGGAGGGGTTTGGTGTTAGGTCAGCTGGTCATCTTTTCAGGTCATCTCATTGGGAGACGCAACGCAGCAGGAAACGCAGCAGGAAACCAAACAGGCTCACTTTCCAACAAAAGGTCTCAAGGCCTGCATACCTACACCTCCCCCACAGAGCCATAAAACCCTGTTTACTCCAACCAGCCCAGAATGTTTATAGCCATTTGTAGTCCTTACATTTATGAAAGGATAAAACAGAGAAATCAATATAAAACACAAACACAGGTATTGTTTGAACAGTATTCACTTAACTGCTACTATTGATAACCACCAGAGAAACCCAAGGGACCTCTCTTAATATCACAACCACTGTAGCTCGTTCTAAGTTGAATGCAAATCAGGACATGCTCTCACCTTCCCCCATCTTCCTTTGTCCTCAAAAACACATGTCAACAGGCCCCAAATCCAGCTCACAGTTTTACCCAAATGATTCTCATTTTAAGCTTATCCATAGTTTGCTAACATGAATAAATACAAATATAACTCTACAGTTTGTAGCTATTATATGCCGTAAAAGCATGATGGCCACGCAGTAGCTACGTAGTGAGGTGACAGCAGCTTTAGGAAGGGAATGGCCGACCACCAGTCTAGACTTGAAAAAGTCCATGTCATCCGCTGCTGCGGCAAGGATGTCAACGTCGTGCGACCTAATGACATTCAAGTAACACACATACACAGAAACATTATGGTTAGAAATGGCCCAAGCATGTTCTCTGCGATACATCTTGTGTCAGTGCAATAATACCAACTGTTGTGGAAATATTTTCCAAGGCCCATAACTTTGACCCAGTGTATCAGTTCAAACTGTCCTGACTGAGCACAGGCACCTGTAACCTTGGCTGCTGTGCTCTCAGTGTTTTGTCTCCCTGTTCCTGCCTGTTGGCGTCAGCTGATAGAGGTGTTATCATTCTATCTTGTTATGCAGCATGTTGATGATGCTCTCTGAACTAGCTAAATACATGGGTCTGGGGTAGAGTTCTTCAGAATTGACGTGGCAACTCTACCGTGAAGTCAGAACCTCTGACTCTTGGACTTGTGATGTGAATCCTCCGGCCGTTAACTCCAAATAAACCATCATGTGTTTGACATCAAAGCTACTGCTCTTCCCGTGTCTCCTTCCTGAGTCGGTGACTCCCACTGAATAGCTACACAGAAGTTTCCTCTACACCAACAATATGGTTTGGTAATATCAGTGTTTTAATAAAAGAGCACATGTTCAATGTGAAAAGTGACTGTAGATAGATTACTTCAGTTGCAATTTGGTTACTATATATATTTATAACAAATAATAATAATAATTTAAAAATTAAAAACACCTTGAATTTCAGGGGGGGCTCCGTTGGCCAAGACAATGGTAGGGGAAACACTGAATATTCATACCCCTTTGATGGTTCAATGTGCTGGTAGGTCAGAGGACTGTCAGCCACTAACAACCCCCGACTCTCAAGGCGTTGGCACAGGGCGACACAGGATGCAGCGTCTTTACAGAACGTCTCCAGCTCAGAGAACTTCCACACCCTGCCCTCTCTGTTGAAGTGCTTCTGGGAAGTCTTGGCCCTCACTTCCTCCATCTCTCGCTGCTCCGGGGTGTGTTCTTTCATGCACACCCTGTGCAGGTGAGTTCTGATTGAAAGCTGAGGGGTGTTGCAGAGCAGGCAGAACACAACCCTTCTCTCCATTGCCCTGTGAACAGAGAGGGAATGGGAGAGAGACATAGAGAGATATATTATTTAGTATAAATACAAAGGCTACTTATTACCTCTCAGGCGCGCTCGTCGCCATCGCATCCATATTGAAATGATGGCTCTTCAGCAGACACCCATTTTATTATATCCCCAGCCGGGCTTGTTTTTGTGGACATTGAAGCCCCAAGAGGGGTGGACCATTTACAGTCATGTGTCAAAACACTTCATCATACCCCAGAAATCTCCCAGCCTGGACTGGTCAGGGTCATCTGTACCCCCAAGCTTCCCTGGCCTGAGATGGCATGACTTTTAAGCATTACTTTGCACTAGGCCAAATGTATCTGACAGCTTTAGTTACTGTACATATTGAAGTGAGTGGCTAATATATTGTCCCTATATTTTTGAATGTATACATTCAAATAACTTGCTAATATAAAATGTAAATCAATGTCCTGAATGTTTTCCTATCTGACCATGGCTGTCCTCTGTCTCCTGCTATCTGTATATTTTGCAAAGTCTATTGGCGCGTTTCCACTGTAGGCCTCGCTCGGTTTGGTTAGGCCTTATTATTATTATTATTAGGCTCGGCTCTTCCATTACAGTTTAGGAACTGGGGCAGTTACTATAGTAACGCAGTGTAGGCGGAGCCGTGACGTCATCTTCAATGAGAGCCCCAGAAAAACAACACAGCCGTTAGCTCTTAGCACTCAGAGCTCACAGCTCCTCATATCTGTTCAGAAACTAGACAAAAGTTAAATAAGTACAAACCACAGACTGCCTGTGTCATGGCGAATACAGTCGCTGCTTTATTTATGTCTGTATAGGCCGTTGTTGTGAGTGTGGACGGTCGGAGCATATATAACGTTAGCTTAGCCAAGCTACATTTAGAAAACACGCATTTTAAAAGGGTTTTTCGCCTGCCGTCTGTCTGCAGACTTGTCAAAGCATTAATTCATGGTTTTTACTAACCGGTATCAGTATGTTGTTACTTCGGCATAATTTTGAAACGTGTATTACAATTAAATCACGGTCAAATATGTTCATCTTGTTGTAGTTGTAGCCCCCTTGCCAGCGATTCTCTCTAGTTTAGCATACTCAGCCCGACTCAGCCTGGTTGTTCCTGGCCCTACAACCACGATTTAGTCGGGCCAGAAAAAAGGTGAAAAAGTAGCCCTGGGCCAAAACTAGGCCAAGTGGAAACGCAACCAAAAACGGGCCCCGCTCGGCACGCTTAAAGCGAGCTACCCGCTGCAGTGGAAACGCGCCATATCTCTGCTCAAGCTGTTGCGTCGGCGTGTTCTCCTGCGTGTTGCACTGGAGCCAGACACCGCAAAGACTTCAGCCGAGCACGTACGAACTGCGCATGCGTGAGTGGCAATAACTCTCCTTACCAGCAGGCGGCGGTAGTGTGTATTCGTCATTCAAAACAGGCAACAACCGGAAAACAGAGAAGAAGAACAGATACGTGATATTGGGTCCTTCTCACTTCGGTTAAATGGATTCCTTGCGTCCCTCACTTGCGTTGTTTCCCTGCGACTAGTCCCTCCCACCAGGGAAGCATGGAGGGATGCAAGGAAACCACGAGAAGCAGGGAAATGAGTTTTAAGAGCAATGGGACGTCCTTTCCTCCGGAGCGTCACGTGAAGCGACGTGTGATGACGCCGCACAGCTGATCGTCTGACAGCAGCTCTGTCCCCGTTATTTTCACACTCTGTTAGTACACATTTACTGACACAAACATTTGTATCATCTGTTGTAGACCCAAATAAATAAAATAAAATAAGAACTAATTCTCAAAAAAGATAAACGCCATTCTTAAAATGTATAAACGAACAATAGTTTGATTAATATTGATTAGAGTGCACAATAGAAATAAATAATTGAGAGAAGAAAAAGAGATATATTATCTATCAAAACCCAGTTAGATTAACATTCATTGGATTGCACACTTTGTGTGTTTGTGTGGATATGTAGCACATTAACATTTTAAATAGCACTTAATGACTGATTGAATGGAAATGACAATAAATGAAAATGTAAAACGAAAAAAGCGATCATGAAAATGTTTCCAAAAAATGAATAAAATGATTTTTGACCACTTTGTTGTTCAGATATATCACATATTTGTAACTAAATTATACATGAATTGAAACAAAACACGGTATAAACTGAGGAGTGACTCCCATGAGGTTCATGTAATGACTAGCAATATAGGATTTATTCAACAGCGGTAAAGCATTAAGTTGTTAAATTAACGTACACTGAACTGTAAAACTTACCACTATTTAGGAAAGGACCTGATCAGAAGGATTGACTAGTAAGACAGCAAAGAGGTGGAGGAGGTCTCTGTCATGTACAACCATTGGTAGATGTTATACCTGAAAGAAAGATAAGGAAATAAGACAACACAGGAGGACAAACATCCTCTTAAGTAAAAGACCAAATCATGTCAAGCTTTAACCTGAGGCTGTTTTTTCAGTCTTTACAATGCACTGTTGGAAATTACATTCCAAAAGCTAAATTCAAACTCAATACCATAAATAACTGGGTACCAAAGTGCTTTACCTGATAGAACACGTTCCACACGGAGCAGCAACCATCCGGCTGGGCCGTATGCTGCATATCATCTCCTCCCTCTCCACTGTTTCCAGTAGATCTCTACTGCCTCTGTCCAATAAAACTGAAATGCCCCAAAACAATCATATTTAAAAAGTTAAAAACAATAACTTGCTTTTGGCATTCAAATGTATCTCACCTTTTTCCTGGATGTCAGGAAGACGTTCCCTTCAAGTCCGCAACCAGTCATAGGAGTTCAAATGCAAAGCCTGAAAGATGACAAGAGCGAGACTTACATTTTACAAGATAAGTAATACCAGAGCAGTGTTTAGGACATGCAGAGAACAGATCAAATCCCCTGACAGGCTCACGCACTTTGGTGATGTCCTCATCTGATAATGATGTTTCATTTTTAGAAGCAAAGTAACATTACTCAAGGTATATGTTGGACCCAACTCATGTACAGTATGTTTTGCATCTCCTCAACAATGGTCTGTATAGTTGAGTAGAAACAAACTGTCCCTACAGTTTCAGGTAGATTAACAAAGAAAAGTTTGCAATGAAGCACAAAACCCCTCTTTGTATTAAGCTAGCTGCCATAGAAAGTACAGCTTAACATGCTAACCTGGTAGAGTTAGCTAACGTTAGCTAACTTCATGTCCAACTAAAAACCTCTAACGTGCATTACATTGACGTTTAAACACAACTTAACTCTCAACTTGTAAAATAACGTTAATGTAACATACCCTTAAATAACTACATCACGTTTTTCAAGGGCAACCCAAACTGCAGAAAACGTTAGCTGCTAACTGTTGTTAGCTAAGACAGCTAGCTCGTAACAATAGCCTCCTAGCAAACGTAAGATTACGTTAACATTAACTTAACGTTGTAAGAAAGCAAAACGAACCTTCGAGATATATTTTACTCTCAGACTGGGTGTAATTGTGTAGCGTTGCTTACCTCCAGAAGGACTTTTAGCTGTTTCCCAGTAGAGACTAGAGAGAGCTGTCAGAGCGGTTGCTCTCAGAAGAGCAGCATTGGGCGGACCAGATAAGACCAGAGAAGAACCAGTTAAGCACCAGAAAAGCACAAGAATGGTTCTTGAACCGGTTTGGTTTATTGGCAGTTGCAAACCACTTAAGAGTACTGGAGTGTGAAACAAAAGCTATTGAGTCAGTGTTGTGGTGCTGTTGCTTTGGTCTGGATCTGTGAGCTAACCACGCCCTGTTCATTTGCATATAAGGAATGGAAATGTCTCATCATGAAATACAAGTCACATGAAATAAATAAATGCGCCATTATGAAATACGAGTCTCTTGAAATAAATAAATGCGTCATTATGAAATACAAGTCATCTGAAATAAATACATGTGTCATTATGAAATACGAGTCTCTTGAAATAAATAAATGTGTCATTATGAAATAAAAGTCTCTTGAAATAAAAGTCCCATGAAATAAATAAATGTGTATTTAAATGTACATGTATACATATTTATTGCCTAATTTATTTATTTTAGAATTTATTTCATAGCCATATTTATATATATATGTATTTATTTAATTATTTATGTATTTATTTATTTATTTAATTTTGGCTTAAATGGCATTCCATACAGAACTACTACAGAGAGCTGTCACTATGATAAAGTAGGACTAGGCTAGTGCAAATATAAACTATTCCTAAAAACACACTCACATATTACACATACATGCGCATAGTTAGCCATGTAAAATCAAAATGTTGCTTGCCTTCAGTCCTGTAGGAGTCTGGACGAGCACCTTCAGAGCCATATCGACACAAGCCAGCCAAATCTTCTTGCTTCAGGGACCAGCAAGGAGGCCATCGGCAACTTCTTCATTCTGATCGACAAGAAGCGCATCCCCTGTGAGGCTACCACTTCCTTAGCAGCAATTGATGAACTTTTTAAGCTTCACTTTGTCTTAGGGACTAGCTATGATCCAGCACTCAAAAGCATGTACACATTTCTGCAAACAACTGTCTATAACATAGATTTGTTTTGTACTGAAACACTGGGTGTGAGTGTGTGTGTGGTCCAAAAAGGTTGTTTGTTGCCTGACCTCAACTGCCACAGAGGGTTATTTATATACATTTTTGCTGTTGGACAATATTGAATGTTGGTTGAATTGAGTATTGGGAGAATGTGTCAGTCGACTCTTAAGAGACATGGAAAGTTTATTTGTTGAGCATCTTCATGCCTTTTAATGTTGTTAAGCAGGATAGTCTTTCAGTCATCAAACCTGATGCACTGCAATTTCATAAGCCTTTTGATTTTCAAATGTCTGCAAGTGCCAATGACACCATTTTTTATCTTGTCTTAGACAGCTATGTGCTGTAATTTTTATTTCTCCATCAACATTTTTTTGTTGTTGTACTGAAACACTGGGTGTGTGTGGTTCAAAAATGTTGTCTGGCACGGCAGGCAACAAACAACATTTTTGGACCTCAACTGGGTTATTTATATACATTTTTGCTGTTGAACAATATTGAATGTTAGTTGAATTGAATATTGGAATAATTTGTCAGTCTTAAGAGACATGCCACCATTCAAATAAAGCACTTGTCATATGCTGATATCTGGAATGATTTATTGGTCATTGTAACTTTTAACACCAGTTTGTTGTACATCATAATACCAATACACGACATTTGACACTAGTTTAGTGTTAATTTTGAACTCCCAGAGGGTTGAGGCTAATGCAAAATGCAACACCAGTATAATGTGCATTCAACACTAGCTCAGTGTACATTTCTAACTCTTAAAGGTGTTAGATGGGATAAATTATCACTACTGTAGTGTTACTCTACACCAGGACAGTGTACAATTGCAACACTATTAGTGTACATGTTTAACTCTTAAAGGTGTTAAATGGGAGAAGATCTATCACTACTGTAGTTTTATTCTACACCAGGACAGTGTAAAATTGAAGCTGCAGCCAACACTATTAGTGTTGTTATCGGCGTTGGTGTTCAGTGTTGGTGTTCACATCTTACTCTTAGTGTTGGTATAGTAACACTATGATAGTGTTATATTGTCAACACTTTGGAAAGTGTTAATTTAACACTTTGCTGGTGGTTTCAATATAAACTCTTTCATATTGTTAAAATTAACTACATGGGTGTTGCATTTTAGATTTCAAATTTGCTGTGTATAGGATAGTGGGCGGCGGGTGTAGCCACCTTTATATACTGTGGGCCTGCGCGCGCATTCAGGTAGGCTCGCCCCGATTGGCCGGCTACGTTTACGTAAACTCAGTAGGTGAAAGCACGCACAGCATGATAGAGAGTAGTACCCATAGAGTCCAGTAGAGGGCTCCGCCTGTGCTTATATAACTAGGGTTACAATACGTTATCCCCTGTTCTATCTACCAATTCTAGGAATCTCTGTGTGTGTTTTTGTGGATAGAAGAACAAGAAGGCTATTGGTCTAGCAAACACATGTACTGTATGTTGATTAACTTGTCCTGAATCGGCAGGTAAGCTCAAAGTTGCAACCACTGAAGCTGAGCCACACCTGTTGAGAGAGAAAAAGTGTAAGTGAGGCAACAACACATGTGTAGCAGGCATGTGCATGATGCAACTTTCATGTTTGTTAGTTGATGCAATAATGTAACTTAAAGTTAATAAAGCCCTATATCTAATATTCTGATCTGGCACTGCTTGCACTAGTACGTCTCTCTGAAACTTGACCTTAGCTATCAGTTAGCTGTCAGCTATTCAATACCCATATAAAAGCACATTTCATAATGAACTGGCCTGAACATGTGTTCGCTATGCGATGTATTTCCATAGATAAATGGTCCAAATGTCTATCCATTTTAACACTAGAACCGCCAACGGGTACATTTTACCCGCAGCTGTTTTTTGATTGTATGTAACTTTTTTTCCATAGCATATTAAAGTCTCCCAGTCCGTGACTTTTCCTGAAAGTGTGTTATGTAGCACCCTCTGTTGTTAAAAATTGTCAATAGGAAGTCAGATTGAAAAAATCGCCAACAAAATTGCCGTTTATACCCACATCCGCCAGCGGGTAATATTCACCTCATAGAAAATGCAGCGTAAACATGACGTGTTGCTATAGCAACGCCTTTTGTCTACTGCGGTTCCTTATAGATAGATAGATAGATAGATAGATAGATAGATAGATAGATAGATAGAGATATATATATATAGATAGAGAGAGATAGTTATAGATAGTGTAACATCTTGGATGATTGAGCTCACGTTGAGGACGTAATGCATGTGTGTAGGTTACGTGCCAGTTGAATAAAGATGGACACTCGGAATGAGAGAAGTAGTCCGCGTCGTCTGTTAATGTAGACAATTATATGTCCATAGAACAGAACATTACAGATGGATCGATAGATAGAGAGAGAGAGATAGAGAGATTTGTACCTAAACAAAAACACAAGTCTAACACCAAGCGTTTAAATCAGCACTGGTAGTGATATTTTATACTTCATGCTATCAGCACAAACTATATAATATGAAAAGCTGAGAGTCTACAGATTCTATTGGTATAAATGTCATCCCTGTGCGATCAAAACTCACTGTTCTGTATGATAAATAAAAGAACATTGTACCTTGCAAATCAATAGCGGGTACATTTGACCCGTTGGCGGTTTTAGGTATACATCGACCTCTGGCGGTTCTAGTGTTAAGTGTGATATGTTTAGTATACAGCTTCAGCGAGCTAATTAACACAATAGGCAAGTTACTATTTGCAGTCGAATTTTTCAAGGGTATCATTGTTATTTCCGAATGTCTTAACTCTTAAATTACGTTATATATAAGATATTTCCCGAGTAGCGATGTAGCTAGCTAGCACTTATCTTTACACAATGTTTCGTACGGGTAAAAATATACATTTTAAGACAAGATGATAGTCGCCAGCGACGTGCAGTCAGGGGAGGCAGAGCCTCACCTGTCATACTCCAATGTAACGGAAAAACAACTAAAGAAAAACTAAATAGTAATAATAATAAAATGTCTTCACTGTTCTGTGTTGTAAATGTGATTTATGTTTGATTCCAATCGCTTTTTATAGTCAAAATCAGTAAATTTGCCGAGCTCCGCTACAACTACGGGTAGCGATGAGAAGTGAGGCAGGGACGAGCTCTGCCTCTCTTAAGCCCACAGTAACTGTCTGGAGCGCGGGCACTAATTTAACGCGGGCACTTATTTTGTGAGTGCGCACCAGCCAGTTACTGTGGGGTAAGGTGAGGCACAGATGAGATCTGCCTCACCTCAGAATGCGTTACCCCACAGAAACTGGCTGGAAAGCGGACCCTAAGCGCATGCCTGCACCATCTCACTGTATGTAACCAATGTAATGTTTGTAGATCCCTTTATTACATTTATCCTCGCCATCCATAGTCTCTAAATAACTTATTTCACGTATATATTATATTTAGGCTCGCTGGTCTCATCATACAACGGCAGGCAATGAAAAAAGCACCAGGGGAGGCAGCCATAACCTCTGCCACACTGAAGGGGGCGCACGTGAGCCCACAGGTTCTTGTTGCTACTGTTATTCTACGCAGAGACAGTAGACACAAACAACAAACTAGACTTTTGAAACTAGAGGAAGATAAGGAGGACTTTTACAAAAATGTAATAGATATTGTTGTCCAGAAGGATAGCATGGACTTAATCTTCAAGTCAAGGTAAGACCCCAATTGTAATGAAAATGGGATCTTACTAAGAAAGAACAATCCAATATTTAGATTTTGGGTATCCTTTTGTTAAACGGTCTGTTTAAAATGAATCGAAGCATCAGACTAAAAAAGCTTTTGAAAATAACCGAATATTTCGATTAAGGTCAAAATATAATATTTGTAAATCTGACTCTGAAAGAGTCAGTGCCTCACCAGCCATGAACCTCACCGCACGTCACTGATAGTCGCAGTCACATTTTTATTAAGTAATGACTATTCGAAAACCATGACCTAATGCTTAATATCAATTTCTCACCACAATGATGATATGGTATAATATAAAATGAGTTTAACCCTCCGGTATCATTCGATTGCACTACCCTAATTAGTCATTTGGGACAAAAATATCCGCTGCCAAAAACTTTGATAAAAACATATTAAAAAATGTTGAGCACTCATTGTTCACCGGTCTCGGAGATGTAAGTCTGGGGCTGGGCTAGAATATAAAGACATGTTGTGAATACATCTATACTTTATTAATCCCTGTGGGGAAATTGTTTCTCTGCATTTGACCCATCCTAGTGTTAGGAGCAGTGTGCTGCCATTTTGAACGGCGCCCGGGGAGCAGTGTGGGGAACGGTGCCTTGCTCAGGGACACCTCGGTAGCACTTGGTCTTGCCGGGACTTGAACTGGTGACCTTCCAGTTGCCAAGCCAAGTCCCTATCGACTTCGCCACCACCGCCCCGGTCTATTACAAATCATTCCAATGTCATACTTCACGTTGCTTTAATAACTAATATTAGTTAATCATGTAGTATGCTCTAGTCTAGAGTGCTTTGCAGCAACACGTTGGCTTGCTAACAAAAACAACTAACAGGCAAACTACGATTAGAAAGTGCATGGAAAGTAGTAACATTAGCTTCAGACGCTACATATGTGCTAATTCCTTCGACCACGCAAAACTTGGAGTCGTTAAATTGTCATGTTGTGCAGCTGTGCCTAATAGATAGCCGTCAACAGTATGACTGAATAGTTATCAACTCTTCCCTAACCCACAGGCGAACTCATTAGCATTTCAATAGAAACCCTACTAGCATTGACGCTAAATATACATGCTAATGACCCGCTAGGTAAACACACACCCAATAGCATAATGCTAGCGGTTTGTTCATCCACCACGTGGCTAGGTTAGCATGACTAATAGCTGAGAACTGTATCACCGTAGCTAACTCATTGGGTGATTGTTTTTCATACTTACCAAGTGGATGATAATGCATGCAACATATTAGTTGTGGAATCAAGGCTAAGTCAAGATGGAGGTTAAGCTCACCACAAATGCGACGTCTCCTCAAGTCCTCATCAGCGCCGGAAAAGGCTGCGCGTAATACAACATCGCACACCAGGCGATCTCTACCGGAAGGTCATGGTCAAGTCCCTCCCTTTCCGGTGGAGCTCACGGGACCTTATTTCGGAAAAAATTATGTATTGAAGTCAATGGAGAGAGAAAAGTTATCTTTCGATCCCATTTGAATTGTGCCACGAATTACACATATGATGTTTGTCAATTTAAAAAAAATAAAAATGTGTCTTAAAACTGTGAAGTAACACATTTTTTTAAACCGCTCAATGAACTACATCTCCGGTCTCGCACAAACACCAAGACGGCCGTCACGTTGTCACATTTCAATTATTTCTTTCAGAATGAGGCGGAAAGTATTAAAAGAGGTGAAAATCACTCCAAGTCTGGGCATGTTGAGAGCTGTACATACACACAAGGAGAGTCAGTCGGTTCCGTAAGAGCCAGCATGCGGGACCGGGATTCTGGGATTTGTAGTCTTTCTAGTTGCATATTTTTCATAGTCTTATATTTCAACAGTTTTACAACAAACTGTGACTTTTTTGACATGGAAATTATTTTTTTAAATTGACAAACATCATATGTGTAATTCGTGGCACAATTCTAACGGGATCAAAAGATAATCTTTCTCTCTCCATTGACTTCAATACATCATTTTTCAGAAATAAGGTCCCATGAGCTCCACCAGAAAGGGAGGGACTTCGCCACTCTATTCTTACACAATTAAGATTACAGTGTGTAAAAAGTAGATATATCAAATGAATCAATCAAATGAAATATAAAAATAAAAAGTAAAAATAAATGGTATCTAAACATATTAACCTTTCTGTCGTGTTCGGGTCAAATCTGACCGATTTCCTACTTTCATCAATCATAATTATTGTGTTTTACATTTTATTCTCTCAAGGCCTTATGATATCCTCCACACTAGACATTTGCACCTATTCATGTAAACCAGTAGTCTGAGACTATATGTTTACAGCTCAAAAGGGAGTTAAATAAAATGTGGTCATGCAATGGTTTTTGTGTAAGAGCAGTTAAAACAGGCCGGTCAAATTTGACCGGGAGCGCCAAAGTAAGGGGGGAGAAATGAACACGACACAAAGGTTAAATAAAAAATAGCATCAAAAAGCCACTACATCTTAATCAGGGGCTACAGAAAATTGTTCTTTGTAGTGATGTCATGTCACGTGCGCATGTTGCTCAGCTTTTTCCCCAAAAACATTTGTGCATTTCAAGGTAATGTCACCCGCAACCTTAATGGACTAGAAAAAGCACTTGTATGGAATTGTTGGCAAATGAGTGTTGCTGAGGCCAGACCCTAAACCCTAACTAACACTGCAATACAATAAAGGGGAAAATATAATTGTTTATACACACACACACACACACACACACACACACACACACACACACACACACACACACACACACACACACACACACACACACACACACACGAAACAGACACATACAACCTGTTTTACTTACTTTACAATGTTTGTGATAAAACTAGGTGTAAGTATGTTTTCAAAATCTCTGTTGCGCACACACACACACACACACACACACACACACACACCGATGAAACAGAAACATACAACCTGTTTTACTTACTTTACAATGTTTGTGATAAAACTAGGTGTAAGTATGTTTTCAAAATCTCTGTTGCGCACACACACACACACACACACACACACACACACACACACACACACACACACACACACACACACACACACACACATACAACCTGTTTTACTTACTTTACAATGTTTGTGATTTATAAAACTAGGTGTAAGTATGTTTTTAAAATCTCTGTTGCACACACACACACACACACACATACATGGGCGTAGGAAGCATCCAACGGCACCGTTGGGGTACACCTTTAACATGGGGAAAGTATTGGCACCGTACAAAAAGCGCGACGGTGGGCTGACGACGTCCGCTGCCAAGACATGTTCCTTGGCACTGCCAATACATTTAAAAATTCCTGTTGGTGGCGCTGTTGCTCACGCTCTTGTCCACTTGGAGCTAATTTGTCCACTTCAAATTCATCCAAATGCATTTCACCCACAATAGTGTATTAAAGGCCCATTTTGACCGAAAGACCCCCAAAGTGGCTAGAAAGACCCCCAAAGAGGGCAGGAAGACCCCCAAAGCGGGCAAACAGGGCTGTGGGTGTTCAAAATTGTGCCAAGGACCCTCCTATTTTCCAAGTATCCCAATCTGTCCAAAAGTCGACAGGGTGGTCTGTCTTCAGGAGAAGGGCTGCATAGTGGTCTTAGTGGGGAATTTCGGGGGTCTCTGTGACAATTTGGCCTCGAACGGACTTGCAAACCGATCCCCCTCGTACAGGACCCCTCCCCTGGGCGTCCCCCTGTTTTGTGGACCCCCAAGGTGTTTATCTTTTGTGGGGGGGTGTCTGCAATTACCCTACCTATTTGTAACATGTGAGTATTCAGAGTGGACTTTCTGTCCACTCTGAATACACCCAGTGCATTGTCCACTTCACATACTAAACATTGGTGTGAAGTGGACAGGGCGGGGCCTAATTCCCTTACCCCTCCCCCCTGACCTGAGAGAAGGTCAGAGGATCTCCAGATTCAAGTGGTTTATTTGTGGACATGTGTACTCCGAGGCCATGGGGTCCCCTTTTGATTTTTGTGTTTTATTTTCGCAAAAACACTCATATCACCCTTTCCGACCTTTCCGACCTTTTTGGGTGGCAACCAATTAAGGCTTTCCCCAAGATACAGTTGTTCCAGAATCACAACACGCAACCTCCGAGACGTCATAAACGGGTTGCAGGTGTTTCTGGGTCGCTACCATGCTCCTGGAAGAAGTTGGCTTTGGGGATGAGCTGGGAGCCTGAAACTCTGGCACTGTGGAAAATAGGCTCCATTTTTGTCAATGCAGCAAAATCCACATAATTTCAAGCTATTTGGCTTAGGTTGTCCATTTCAAATACTTAAGAATGTGATTACCCTTCCTTTTCGCCACCATTCATTTTGAATTCCAAGTGTACATGTTCCCCCAGAGCTTACGGAGCACGCAGAGACACGAAAACAGTGTAGGTTCGCTCGTCGTCGAGTGCCGACTAACATATTTAAACGTCGGCACCGCAGGCCCTCCAGAACAAAAGGGTCGCATAAACGCACTAAAATCTAATGGTCTTCTAAGACTTGACGTCTGCAAGAGGATTCTGAAGTTGGAGATCGAGCACATTTTTTAAAATTTGGCCTAGCGCAACCAAAGTTTGGTCGATCAAACTGGACGTCAGAGAGAGTCTCTACACAGAATCTGAGGACCCTATCCGCTCGGGGACCAAAACCCCGGCCGAAAGATACGCAATCCTGAAACTTGTGGTGGGGGAGGGGGAGACAATGAAAATAATTGGAAAAATGTGGTTGGCGCTCTGAAACTTTTAGAGTGTGTTGCTTAACGTCTGTGGAACCCGCTTGCAAAATATGGGGACCCTGCGACCTGAAACAAGGTCAAAACTGAGGTCAGAGGTCATGTTTTCATGCTGTATGGTACTCTAGACGGCACAAAGGAAGGTCCGACCGCTTTGAGTTTGCTCTCATTAGAACCGGCTCGGAGAGAAGATGCAAATGAATGCTTCTGCTGCTCCTAATGTCAAAGGTTATGGCTTGAAATGTAACAAAGCTCCAAAGGTCAATGGTAGACCCTACTGTTTTTGCAACTTAGGAAGGTCCGACCGCTTTGAGCTTGATGTCATTTTAACCGTCTCGGAGAGCAGATAACGATTCAGGCCTCTGGTGCAACTAAATGTCAAAGTTTATGGCTTAAAATTTAACAAAGCCTTCCCTTAAGGCGTTTTGAGAAGCTGCAGTGCTGCATGAGTATTTAAAGCACTTTGAAAAGGGCTAAAGAGATAATTTTTTCACAGGGGGCCTCTAAATAGGGCCTAGATCAAGAATCTGAAATATGGGAATCTTAACCCACCCAGAACTTTTTTTTCAATAAAAGGTCAAATTACTCACAAAATCCTCTCATAAGCTAATGGTCTGACAGGCTTGTGACGGGGGAGGGGGAGAAACTGAAAACAATTGGAAAAATGTGGTTGGCGCTCTGAAACTTTTAGAGTGTGTTGCTTAACGTCTGTGGAACCCGCTTGCAAAATGTGGGGACCCTGCGACCTTCAACAAGGTCAAAACTGAGGTCAGAGGTCATGTTTTCATGCTGTATGGTACTCTAGACGGCACAAAGGAAGGTCCGACCGCTTTGAGCTTGATGTCATTTTAACCGTCTCGGAGAGCAGATGCAGATGGATGCCTCTGTTGCAACTAAATGTCAAAGGTTATGGCTTAAAATGTAACAAAACCTTCCGTTAAGGCCTTTTGAGAAGCTGCAGTGCTGCATGAGTGTTTAAAGTACTTTGAAAAGGGCTAAAGAGATAATTTTTTCACAGGGGGCCTCTAAATAGGGCCCAGATCAAGAATCTGAAAGATGGAAACCCTAACCCACCCAGAACTTTTTTTTCAATAACATTTCAAACTTTCTCACAAAATCCTGTCTGGAGCTAAGAATCTGACACCCTTGTGCCCTTTACGGCACAAAGGTTTTTTTCCGACCGCTTTAAGCTTGCTCTCATTAGAACCAGCTCGAAAAGTACATGCAGATTGATGCCTCTGCTGCTCCTAATATCAAAGGTTACGGCTTTAAACGGAACAAAGCCTTCCTTTAAGCTGTTTTCATTCTCACTCTTATGGTGATAGGGAACACCACTTTCCCCGCAGGCTAGGCAGTCAAGAGTATAGCTTCGGCTTGATGTGTAGATGTGATTTGATGTGTTATGTGTCCCCCAACTCCTCTCCAAAGTTGAGATATTCAATAAAATACTCAGGGGTGTTTCCTGAATTGTCATGCCCAAAGCCAAGCACTAGGCCCTATGTAAATTAAGACGCTGATTTCGGGCACTTTTGTCCACTTTGCCTGGTGCTATAAACTCAAGTCAGGCATCCCTGGAATCGTCTCAAAGAGTAGATGATCAGTGGGGCCTTGTTTTTACTGAAACATGATGTTTCGATGTATATTTCCATTGAAAATGCTAACCGCTAGCAGCAAAGCTAGCATCACAGGCATTGATCTGTTTTTGAGACTTTGCACACGCTAGGAGTCTGGGGGTACTTCAATTCGCTTCGTCTTGGTCTGTAGATGTGATTTGATGTGTCGTTTGTACATTTTGATGGTGGAAAAGACAGGAAAATGTCCCGTTGATATACATACTGTGAAATATGTATATATATATATCAGACTTTTTTCTCAATAAACTCTAAGAGGCCCTGTCTCGCAGTGAGATAAGCGCTGCTCTATGATGCGGGAGACCCTGGTTCGAATCCCCCTTGGGCTCTCAATTTTTTAATTAAGAGACTATTGTTTTTATTTTTTTATTTTGTCAAATCTAAATGTTGGATTTTAAGTATGATAACTCAAGCCAGCCCACTTACTCTATATATCAAATTCAGTTATTGATTACTCAATGAGCAAAAAAAACCAAATTATTTAACTATTTATGTACTACGCACATGCTGCTGTCGAACCTCGGTTCGAAACTCTTCTCAGAATGCTAATAGTATGCTAGTTGCTAAGCTAACGGGAGCTATTTCAATGTATATTTCCATTGAAAATGCTAACCGCTAGGAGCAAAGCTAGCATCACAGGCATTGATCAGTTTTTGAGACTTTGCACACGCTTTTCCCAAACCTTTTCACATGCTACTCTGGGAGTACTTTCATTCGCTTCGTATTGATCTGTAGATGTTATTTAATGCATCGTGTGTTCATTTTGATGGTGGAAAAGCCAGGGAAATGTCCCGGAGATATACTGAGAAATCTCTATAACAGCATTTTCCTGCGATGAAAACAGCGCATTACAGCCGTTCTCGCACGCTTCTCACACTCTAGAAGTCTGGGAGTACTTCCATTGGCTTCGTCTTGGTCTGCAGATGTGATTCGATGTTTAGTTTGTTCATTTTGATGGTGAAAAAAACTGGGAAACGTTTCGTTACTCTACTATATAATAGACTTATCCTCTATGAGCTTTAAGCGACAGGGTGTCGCAGTGTGATAAGATTCGAGACCAGACTCGGTGGTGTGAACTTATTATGTTGAATTCAGCTTTGGTGGGGGAAAATGAAATGGCTCTTAGTACTTGCCAGTCAGATTCTAAGCAGTGCAGTAGCAGTGATATAAGCGTCCCCCGTCACACCCTGGTATATATGTCCACTTCAAATACATAACTGCTTTATCTAGGATATTTGAAGTGGACTATCCACATCAAATACACAGGACATTGCGGTAATGTATTTGAAGTGGACTGTCCACTACAAATACACAAGACACTGCGGTAATGTATTTGAAGTGGACATGCACATTTACATATTCTAACTGTTTTTATAGAGTCAACACGTGTGAATGGCCCCCAAACTGTGTAGGTGTGATCCAATGGGCCCCACGTGTCCCTGCAACAAGTTTGGAGACCCTGCAAGGTCGCTAAATAGTTTGACATCGTCCAATTGTCTCCATTTCCACACAGAATGAATCGCAAGGTGGCCTACATAGCACAGTTCAAGTATCGGCTTCCTGTGATACAGAGGACACTCTAGTCGTGTTTTTGAAGTGGACTGTCCACTTCAAATACATAACTGCTTCATCTAGGGTATTTGAAGTGGACTGCCCACTTCAAATACATAACTGGATCATCTACGGTATTTGGAGTGGACTGTCCACTTCAAATACGTATACATTGTATTTGAAGTATTTGAAGAGGACAACGCGCCCTCTGGTGGACGAGGAGCGCGTTTCGGCAAAACGACGGAAACTTTAGAAAATTGCAGCGCGGCCCCCTCTGGCGCTCGAGCTTAGCTTTTTCGCCCGTGGCGATGGTCCGGGCGGCACGGACGCGTCGGCGGCGACCGCTTATTTTTTAGGCTTCGTGGGTACCCCCCAAGGGAAACTTTAATCCGCCCGCTTCACGCTCACCGTTTTCAATGCGCGGGTATGCGAAGTGGACAAAAAGCCGGCCCGAGGCCCTTACGGTATGTAAATACAACTGACTCTAAAATAAGTCTTGGACATTTTGAAGACTCAAAGCCCCAAGCAGTAGGTAGAATATTAGCTAGTCTGTAATGTGCACAGAAAATAAATAGTTAACTGAATACTGTGATGGAAATGGCCTATAAGCACTCAGTAAAACATAAACACACACAAAAAGCTTCTGAATGATAAGAAGTATAATTAAAACATAATGCACATTACCATTTTGAGAGAGAGTACCGAAGTTAAAGAACTCAGAAAATAATCTCTTATCGAACTGAGGCTCCAGTAAAACACACTGACTGCGTCTCTACGTGGACATCATGTTGTTTACATGAGCACAGAGAGATCGGGTATTCATGTTCCCTGTTTACATGATAAATACTAGTAACCTGGCATTTCGATGCCTTTTCTCATCTAAACGATTCAGTATTTGTATCTCTCTATCATGACATAAAGACGAAACTCCTCTCCAGAAGTGAGACGCTTTTGCCGCCGCCACAATCACCGTTAACTGATTAACTGCTGAAGACTTACTTTCCTCTTCTTTTAAACAAATGTTCTTATGTCCATGTTGTCTGGGGGAGAAAACATATCAAACCAAGAGATCGTCAGCTTTGATTTTCGCTGTATTAACAATGTCCTGAACACTTGGTTAGTGTGCCTTACCTCCGCTACCGGCATCGCTTCATACAACAGATCTGAGCTGTCCAACTATGACAACACTCCTTGAACATGTGCGCTATGGGAGAGTCTGCCTTGGTACAAAGTAGCAGTGAAAACATGGTACGTAGTTTCATTGATTTGGGCATTCTCTCAATAAGCAAGTGGAATGGATTTGATAGTGAAGCACTGACACAGCGCTCTACAAAGTGTGGCGAGTGGAGAGACCGATTCACGGACTTTCCACATGGTAGAAGTGGGGGGGTCTAAACTAATCATTTCAAAAAGTGGGGGGGACTTGTCCCACCCTCATATAATGGCTGCGACACCCATGCACATATATATATCAATTAGTGCTGTCAAAATTATCGCGTTAACGGCGGTAATTCATTTTTTTAATTAATTGCGTTTTAACGCATTTAATGCATGCAGTTCGGCCCGCCCCATACATCCAACACACTAGAGGTCGCTCTAGTGTTCCAGCGGGGCGGATGCATGTAAACAGCATGGAGCTAGAACAACAGGTTGGCCCTCTGGATGGGGAATTTGAGTTCAGAGAGAACAAAGATGGAACAATAAATAAACAAATAGTTATTTGCACGCACTGCAAGAAGGAGTTTCAGTTCCACCGCAGCTCTTCAAGTTTAAAGTACCATCTCAACGCAAAGCATGCGTTTGTTGGGGCTTCCACTTCCAGTGCAACACCTGGCTTGCGTCAGACCACCCTGAATGAACACAGGTCAGTAAGCAAGTCCACCTCGGATAAATTAACCAACACAATTGCCAAATGGGTTGCAAAGGACTGTAGACCGATTAGCATCGTTGAAGACAAGGGCTTCGCCGATGTTTTGAAAGTTGCGTCCCTCGACATATCCTACAAGCCACCATCAAGAGGCACAATAATGACCAGAATCCACAAACTCTATGACACTGAAAAGGAGAAAAAAAAGAGGCTTTAGCTCAAGTGGATTATGTCGCCCTGACAGGAGACCACTGGACGTCAGTGAGTAACACTAATTACCTGGGAGTAACTGCACATCAAACCACTGAGACATGGGAATTGAAATCCTTTGCGCTAACTGTAATGAAAACAGAAGAACGTCACTTTGCGGAGGCATGTGCAGAACAGTTCCAAACTGTAGCATGCAAGTGGGAAATTGAAGGGAAAGTTACAACCATAGGAACTGACAGTGCGCGCAATATGATTGCTGCGGCTCGTATTCTACCTTACGATCCATGCCCTGTATTGCTCACATCTTACAGAGAAGCATCACTGTGAGTCTCTCTGACAGTGGATTTGTCGGTGCGTTGGCCAAGTGTCGCAAAATGGTGGGCCATTTCAAGCACAGCACGGCTAACACAGCGGAGCTGCAAGTAGAACAAGGGGCACTCGGACAGAAGGAGGAGCCACTGATCCAAGACGTTCCAACACGGTGGAATTCCACGTTGGAAATGGTCAAGCGCTTGATCAGCAACCAAGCTGCAATAAAAGCAACCCTCGATCAACAGCAGCATAAACTTGTTATGCTGACACCACCAGAATGGGACAAAATCCAGAGACTGGAGACCCTTCTAGAGCCCTGCCGGTAAGCATTCCATCATATAATGTGACCATTCATTGTAGGCTGAAATTAAATTAATTTTAAATGTTAATCTACTATTAAATGTAACAACGTGTGTTCAAGTAATTTACTTGTGTCTTTCCTTTTCTCTCTGTGTGTGTGTGTGTGTGTGTGTGTGTGTGTGTGTGTGTGTGTGTGTGTGTGTGTGTGTGTGTGTGTGTGTGTGTGTGTGTGTGTGTGTGTGTGTGTGTGTGTGTGTGTGTGTGTGTGTGTGTGTGTGTGTGTGTTCTACTGCAGGTATTTAACTGAGATTCTGGGTGGGGAGGCCTACGTCTCCTGCTCTGTGGTACTACCTGCCCTCTGTCACTTGCGTCGTGTAATGGCAGTCTCTGATGAGGACCCTGCATATGTGGTGAGATTTAAGGCAAAATTCAAGGAAGATCTAGCCTCCCGCCAAGAACACACCAACAATGCATGGCTCAAGATTGCGACGGCACTTGTGGAGAATTGAAGTAAATAGTTATGCAGAAAAGTTAATACAGCGTATTTTTGGTATATTCATTTTAATGACACCTGATATATAGGAGGTGTGTTGCATCATGTTATCACTAATATATGTGTGGTTTTATACATTCCTGTGTGTTAATAGTTGAAGGAACAAAGTACATTTTTCCTCTTAAATATAGAGAGGTTTTTTATATATTCCTGAAACAATGTTCCCTTTTTCTTAAAAGTAGATTAGCGCAATAGTCTTTTTCTTCCACTTTTACATATAATCAAAAGGGTGGTTTTTTGGCTATTTGTGAGTAGGTAAGGTGCAGTATAACTTGTGAGTTCTGTTTTGAGTGAAAAGATTACCCGTTAAGTGTTTTCAGAAAGTCTTGTTGCAGTTAGAGGCCATGAGGTTCTTGGTTAATCATCAATGGTCTTTGCAAATTAACAAGGGAACTGCAAGGGACATTTTCCCCAGATATAAGGCCGTTAAATTCTTGTTAAGTTAATAATGCACATCCTGCAGGCCTGGAGAATTGAGTCACACAGTTAACAAGACAATAGTCGGTCTGAATTGTCAATGAATGCATTCATTCCAGTAAAAGCGGACTTTGAGGTGAAAGGAAGTTCACAGAAGCCCTTAAGCTACAAGAACAATTAACTTCTGTTAATGATAAGGAGTGTGTGTCTATTGGAGCAGCTATATGTGAATTCTGCTCAAACAATACCTGTGTTTGTGTTTTATATTGATTTCTCTGTTTTATTCTTTCATGTGTGGGTACTAAATTGCTACAACATTATGGAGTGGTTGGCTTAAACATGTTTTATTACTCTGTATAAAATAGAAGCAGCTTTTTTATGACAGAAGACTAGAGAGGTAGGGGAGGAAACATTCTTCTTAAAATCTCCACCATGTCAGGGAAGTCTACATATCTTGAATAGTAGACGTGTGTGTTTAATTACTTTGTATTAATAATAGCAGTCTGTGTAACCAGAAGCTGGAAATATGAGAAATGAAACCTTTGTATTATCTTGGTGAGCAAGGGAATATTCTTTAGACACAACTGAAGTTTCTGGAATGCTGCAGGATGGGCTCTGTGGGAGGAGAATCTCACCCGACTCTTCCCCGTGGTACCTCTATACCTCCTGTTTGTGTTTGTGTGTTCGCTCTCTCTTCTCCTGCTGTCAAGACCGGAATCTGAACAGCACGCGAACCAGGGCAGGAGTACTCCTTATATTGTATTGTATTGTATTACATTGGATTATTACCTTTTATAATTAAAACAGATTTCTGCTTAACTGGTATCCTGGTTGTTTTCTGATTCCCTTCCTGTTATGATTTAAGCAGCTCACCAAACGACACGCGGGGCAGAGGTGGGTTTTAAAACCACCTAGACTCCAACAAGTGGTGACACAGACGTTTGTGAGTGGGATTTCAGAGGAAGGCACATCAGCAGCCAGCGGACGAAGCAGTCCAGAGACGACACCTCGAAAAACGTTCTGACAACTAAAAACAGCCCGCGAGACCATTTGGTATGGCCCTCGAGGTCATTTATAAACACACGCAAAAAATAAAAAAAATAAAGAAATCTAGACCGCAAAATAATTAAACAAGCGAGTGCCTGTTTTTCCTGGCAACGGTCATGGTCCTTGAACACAACACGAGACTAACGTGTCATCACGTGGTATATGTCTCGTCTGACAGGGGTGCAATTCTGACGGAGAGCACTAGAACGCCGCTCCGGGACTTCGAAAAATGGCAGTACCCATAAGTCCGTACACATGCTGCAGTTTCTGCGTGGCTGTGTCTTTAGTTGAAAGCCCAGTGGCGATCTGCTCATCTGTCATACTGATCATACAGTCAATAACTTTGTTGTTATTAGCATCTGGTTAGCTCGCTATGCTAACGAATATAAGAAGCTTTTTCTCCAACCAGTGAGGTAAAGGCACATCTTTATATGATCATTATAGTTATCAAAACATAAGAGAATATAGTAAACAGGTATAAAATACTATATGATAGTAACAAAAAGTTGTTATTAATAAACAAGAATACAGTTTGAAAGGAGAGTGATTTGTAAAATATCCATAAAGAAAAAGTAAATCTGCTTACAGTTCTGTTTCATCTGGGTGTTGAGAGATGTATCCATAGATCTCTTCATTTTGCTCTCAAAGTGCACCAGATTGATGCTTTCAACTTCAATATTTAAAAACAAATCTTCCTTGGGGAGCATGCCCCCGGACCCCCCTAGAGGAGGTTAGGTCCCCCCCGACTTAAATCATGTTCACATGGATAGGAAACTAAATACATTTGCACACATCTTGTGTCCATATCTTTCTGTTTTGGTGGTCATGCCACAACCGTGCACGTGCATGCATGCGCGAGTCATGGCAAGATATCTGGATTAAGAGGTTGCTTTTTCTTCGCACAGCATGAAAGAAAGGCCAAATGAAATGGGCTGTGATTTTAAGCAGAGGTCAATCATTTGTGCGGCCCTCGGAGGATGTTGAAAAAATTGAAATGGCCCTTGAGAGGAAAAAGGTTCCCCACCCCTGGGTTATAGGAATATAAATAAAGAGGAAACCTCTGCCTCCAACAGGGAAGACATGGGGAGGCAAACTCTCAGCACTGCTGTAAATGACATGTGCACTGTACAAAAGGCTGGCTCAGAAGAGAGGTCTCAGACAGGACCTATAGAGGATCCAGTTATCCCCTTCAGTTCCCCCCGCATTTACCCAGACTTATTTAATCCATTTAAACAACCTCCCCCTTACTCTCCCCCTGTCCCGGACGCACCCTCCATGTCTAATCTACAGATGCCACTAACAAAAGGGTGCTATGGATCAGACCAAGAAAAAGCAAGTGATAAGGGGGGTAACTTTACAATCATGGGAAATGTTTCACTGACTCCTTTAAGGAGTAGCTCTATTAAAAGACGCAAGCGCAGCCCCACAGAGGCAGAATTACTCACCATTGTAGAACACCAAGAGGAGAGGGAGAGAGAGGATAGAGTACGATTTGACTATGACAGAAGGCAGTATGAGAAGAGAAGAAAGGAAGAGGAGAGAAGAAGTGATAAGAGAAACGGAGACGAGAGGAGTGGGGGTAGTCAGGAGAGAGAGGGGCTATCACCATGGAGCGGAAGAATTACTGGAAAAGGGAGAAAGTCAAGACAGAGCAGAGGACAGCTCCTCTGAGGGAGAAAGGTCAGGTGACGAACCTTTTAGAAGTAGAGAAGCCCAGACCTGCTATAACCCAAAAAGTAGGGGAGGAGCATCTGGGGATGATAGTGATAAGTATTACTCTGAAGCAGAACACACGGGGTATAGAGGCAGCTATCAGGAC